>NC_092156.1:6416077-6453577 GCF_045791955.1 Oncorhynchus clarkii lewisi | reverse complement strand
TGTTTGATCATTTAAAATACATTTAAAATGGAAATATGACATTTACATAAGAACATTTACATAAGTATTCAGACCCTTTATTCAGTACTTTGTTGAAGAACCTGGCAGCGATTACAGCCTCCTGTCTTCTTGGGTATGACGCTACAAGCTTGGCACATCTGTATTCGGGGAGTTTCTCCCATTCTCCTCTGCAGATCCTCTCAGGCTCTGTCAGGTCGGATGGGGAGCGTCGCTGCACAGCTATTTTCAGGTCTCTCCAGAGATGTTAGATGGGGTTCCAGTCCGGGCTCTGGCTGGGCCACTCAAGGACATTCAGAGACTTGTCCCCAAGCCACTCCTGCATTGTATTGGCTGTGTGCTTAGGATTGTTGTCCTGTTGGAAGGTGAACCTTCACCCCAGTCTGATGTCCTGAGTGCTCTGGACCAGGTTTTCATCATCTCTGTACTTTGCTCCGTTCATCTTTCTCTTTATCCTAACTAGTCTCCCAGTCCCTACTGCTTAAAAACATCCCCACAGCATGATGCTGCCACCACCATGCTTCACATAGGGATTGTGCCAGGTTTCCTCCAGATGGAACGCTTGGCATCAGACCAGAGAATCTTGTTTCTCATAGTCTGAGAGTCCTTTAGGTGCCCTTTGGCAAACTCTAAGTGGGCTGTCATGTGCATTTTCCTGAGGAGTGGCTTCTGTCTGGCCACTAACACAAAGGCCTGATTGGTAGAGCACTGCAGAGATTGTTGTTCTTTCCCAGTGGGTCAAGAGGTTTACATACACTCAATTAGTATTTGGTACCATTGCCTTTAAATTGTTTATCTTGGGTCAAACGTTTTAGTAGCCTTTTAAGTAGATCTTGCCAGGGCCTTTCTGTTACATTGACCATCAGAGAGACTACCACATAGACCATAAAGCGTGACCACCAGCTAGACTATAATAGAGACAACTAGATAGACCACCAGATGGACCATCAGAGAGACCACAGACCATAAAGCGAGACCACCAGCTAGACCATCATAGAGACAACTAGATGGACCGTCACTGAGACCGCCAGAGAGACCGCCAGGGAGACCGCCAGGGAGACCACCATAGAAACCGTCAGAGACCGCCAGACTATGTCCACACACACACACACACACACACACTGAGTACCGTTTCCTGTGACTCTGTATTGTTGGGTGCGTGGGAAGGTGAAAGGTTACCATATCCCTGCTGATTCAGCCTCTCCAACCTTTCAGGAATCTTTATGGATCAAACCGTAAACAAGTTACTCCCCCCCCCCCCCCCCCCCCCCCCCAGCCAGCCAGACGACTAGATAGACCGCCAGAGAGACAGAGGGAGATCAGAGAGCCTTTGCCTCGCGTGTTCAAAGTTCATCCACCGGCCCCAGCAATCATTGACACGGTTGGGCAATTGGCACCTTTTTAATGGGGCTCCATCTACTGGGAAATCACAGGGAATAGAAGGAAATACCTTAGGCTATGTGCCAAATGGCACCCTATTCCCCAAATAGTTCACTACTGGTCAAAAGTAGTGCACTATATAGGGACTAGGGCTCTGATCTAAAGTAGTGCACTATATAGGGAATAGGGCCCTGGTCTAAAGTAGTGCACTATATAGGGAATAGGTTGCCATTTGGGACACAGACCAAGCCTCCCTGGCTGGCCAGAGAGTAGAGAAATAGACAGAGACAAAAGTTGACACATCCTTTTGTAAAATGCATAGTAGACTAGGACATCAGGTCTGCATTGTTAGTTGGCACTGTAGTATACTATACTGTAGTGTATTGTAGTATACTATACTGTAGTGTATTGTACTATACTGTATTGTAGTGTACTGTAGTGTATTGTATTGTAGTATACTGTACTGTAGTGTATTGTAGTATACTGTAGTGTATTGTACTGTACTGTAGTGTATTGTAGTATACTGTAGTGTATTGTAGTATACTGTACTGTAGTGTACTGTAGTATACTGTACTGTAGTGTACTGTAGTATACTGTACTGTAGTGTATTGTAGTATACTGTACTGTAGTGTATTGTAGTATACTATACTGTAGTGTATTGTAGTATACTGTAGTGTATTGTAGTATACTGTAGTGTATTGTAGTATACTGTACTGTAGTGTATTGTAGTATACTGTACTGTAGTGTGTTGTAGTATACTGTACTGTAGTGTATTGTACTGTAGTGTATTGTACTATACTGTAGTGTATTGTAGTATACTGTAGTGTATTGTAGTATACTGTAGTGTATTGTAGTATACTGTACTGTAGTGTATTGTACTGTAGTGTATTGTAGTGTATTGTACTGTAGTGTATTGTAGTATACTGTACTGTAGTGTATTGTACTGTACTATACTGTAGTGTATTGTGCTATACTGTAGTTTAGTGTACTATAGTGTAGTGTACTGTAGTGTACTGTATAATACTGTGGTGTACTATACTGCAGTGTACTGTACTATACTGCAGTGTACTGTATAATACTGTAGTGTATTTTACTATACTGTAGTGTACTGTATAATGCTGTAGTGTACTGTATAATACTGTAGTGTACTATACTGTGGTGTACTATACTGTAGTGTAGTGTACTGTACTATACTGTAGTGTAGTGTAGTGTACTGTACTATGCTGTAGTGTAGTGTACTGTACTATACTGTGGTGTACTGTACTGTGGTGTACTGTACTGTGGTGTACTGTACTGTAGTGTACTGTACTGTAGTGTACTGTACTGTACTGCAGTTTATTGTGCTATACTATAGTGTAGTGTACTATAGTGTAGTGTACTGTATAATACTGTGGTGTACTATACTGCAGTGTCCTGTACTATACTGCAGTGTACTGTATAATACTGTAGTGTATTGTACTATACTGTAGTGTATTGTACTATACTGTAGTGTACTGTACTATAGTGTACTGTACTATACTGTAGTGCACTGTACTATACTGTAGTGTATTGTACTATACTGTAGTGTACTGTACTATACTGTAGTTTAGTGTACTGTACTGTATTGTACTATACTGCAGTTTAGTGTACTATACTGCAGAGAAAAGAAGTGCAGTGTTTTTAAAGGACTTCTCTTTTAGCCGGTGGTACTAAATCTGGGCTCTGTCATACTGAACTAATATAGTCCAGGTGGTTTTGGGCTATTATACTATGCATTCGCTAGGCTATATCCAAAATGGATTACGTTATATATTGTTGTTATACATTATTGTTAATTCCTTCCATAGTCTTCTTATCGTCTACCATTTCCACCGTTTAAGATATGGTCTTGGAAACTTTGCATTGTTCATTGTTTAACTTCTGATCTGGAGGCCTTATCTCATGTAAATATATGACAGGTTTTCAATTCCAGTCTGCTATTTTAAGGCTCTGCTCCACCCGGCTGGACCAGGCTGGACCTTTCTGTTTCCCTCCATGGAAATGTCTCCACTTTAGCCTGCATGTCTCTCTCTGAGTGACAATCCCTTCCCCCAATGACAGACAATGTTCTCATCAATCTTCATTGACTAAAGGCAATTTTTTTTTTTTTTTGCAAGTTCCATTTTTGTTAAAGTTGCTCAGCTGGTAGAGCATGGTACTTGCAACGCCAGGGGTGTGGGTTCGATTCCCACGGGGCCCCAGTACAGAAAAAAATGAGAGAAAAAAATTAAATGTGTGCACTGAATAAGAGTGTCTGCTAAATGACAAAAATATTTTCAAATATGTTTAAAACTTCTTACGGCTGAGATCCCGCTCACGGGATCGCTCACGGGATCGCTCACGGGATCGCTCACGGGATCGCTCACGAGATCGCTCACGGGATAGATATGACAACAGCCAGTGAAAGTGCAGGACGCCAAATTTAAACAACAGAAATCTCATAATTAAAATTTCCTCAAACATACAAGTATTTTACACCATTTTAAAGATACACTTCTTGTTAATCCCACCACAGTGTCCGATTTCAAGTAAGCTTTACTGCGAAAGCACCACAAACAATTATGTTAGGTGAGTGCGTAGTCACAGAAAAACACAGCCATTTTTCCAGCCAAAGAGAGGAGTCACAAAAAGCAGAAATAGAGAAATGAATCACTAACCTTTGATGATCTTCATCAGATGACACTCATAGGACTTCATGTTACACAACACATGTATGTTTTGTTTGATAAAGTTCATATTTATATAAAAAAATCTCAGTATACATTGCCGCGTTATGTTCAGTAGATCCAGAAACATCCGGTGATTTTGCAGAGAGCCACATCAATTTACAGAAATACTCATCATAAATGTTGATGAAAATACAAGTGTTATGCATGTTATACACTTCTCCTTAATGCATCCGCTCTGTCAGATTTCAAAAAAGCTTTACCGAAAAAGCAAACTATGCAATAATCTGAGTACGGAGCTCAGAGACCAAAACAAGCAAAACAGATCAAAATCAAATGTATTTGTCACATACACATGGCTAGCAGATGTTAATGCAAGTGTAGCGAAATGCTTGTGCTTCTAGTTCCGACAATGCAGTAGTAACCAACGAGTAATCTAACCTAACAATTCCAAAACTACTACCTTATAGACACAAGTGTAAAGGGATAAAGAATATGTACATAAAGATATATGAATGAGTGATGGTACAGAACAGCATAGGCAAGATGCAGTAGATGGTATCGAGTACAGTATATACATATGAGATGAGTATGTAAACAAAGTGGCATAGTTTAAAGTGGCAAGTGATACATGTATTACATAAAGATGCAGTAGATGATATAGAGTACAGTATATACATATGAGATGAGTAATGTAGGGTATGTAAACATTATATTAAGTAGCATAGTTTAAAGTGGCAAGTGATATATTTTACATCAATTCCCATTATTAAAGTGGCTGGAGTTGAGTCAGTGTGTTGGTAGCAGCCACTCAATAGTAGTGTGCTCCCTCTGCTGTTTCCTGAAGTCCACAATCATCTCAATGTTAGTGGTGGCTGTTTAACAGTCTGATGGCCTTGAGATAGAAGCTGTTTTTCAGTCTCTCGGTCCCAGCTTTGATGCAACTGTACTGACCTCGCCTTGTGGATGATAGCGGGGTGAACAGGCAGTGGCTCGGGTGGTTGTTGTCCTTGATGATCTTTATGGCCTTCCTGTGACATCGGGTGCTGTAGGTGTCCTGGAGGGCAGGTAGTTTGCCCCTGGTGATGCGTTGTGCAGACCTCACTACCCTCTGGATTGTGCTTCTGTCGAAGTTTGTTAGTGCTTTTTGTGACAAGCCGGATTTCTTCAGCCTCCTGAGGTTGAAGAGGCATTGCTGCGCCTTCTTCACGATGCTGTCTGTGTGGGTGGACCAATTCAGTTTGTCCGTGATGTGTACGCCGAGGAACTTAAAACTTATTACCCTCTCCACTACTGTCCCATCAATGTGGATAGGGGGGTGCTCCCTCTGCTGTTTCCTGAAGTCCACAATCATCTCCTTTGTTTTGTTGACGTTGAGTGTGAGGTTATTTTCCTGACACCACACTCCGTGGGCCCTCACCTCCTCCCTGTAGGCCGTCTCGTCATTGTTGGTAATCAAGCCTACCACTGTTGTGTCGTCCACAAACTTGATGATTGAGTTGGAGGCGTGCATGGCCACACAGTCGTGGGTGAACAGGGAGTACAGGAGAGGGCTCAGAACGCACCCTTGTGGGGCCCCAGTGTTGAGGATCAGCGGGGTGGAGATGTTGTTACCTACCCTCACCACTTGGGGGCGGTCCGTCAGGAATCCCAGTACCCAGTTGCACAGGGCGGGGTCGAGACCCAGGGTCTCGAGCTTGATGACGAGTTTGAAGGGAACTATGGTGTTAAATGCTGAGCTGTAGTCGATGAACAGCATTCTCACATAGGTATTCCTCTTGTCCAGATGGGTTGGGGCAGTGTGTAGTGTGATTAAGATTGCGTCGTCTGTGGACCTATTTGGGCGGTAAGCAAATTGGAGTGAGTCTAGGGTGTCAGGTAGGGTGGAGGTGATATGGTCCTTGACTAGTCTCTCAAAGTCGTTTAGCTCAGTTACCTTAGCTTTCTTGGGAACAGGGACAATGGTGGCCCTCTTGAAGCATGTGGGAACAGGAGCTGCTGCTCCAGTTTCAACTATTCTGCATTATTATTATTCGACCATGCTGGTCATCTATGAACATTTGAACATCTTGACCATGTTTTGTTATAATCTCCACCCGGCACAGCCAGAAGAGGACTGGCCACCCCACATAGCCTGGTTCCTCTCTAGGTTTCTTCCTAGGTTTTGGCCTTTCTAGGGAGTTTTTCCTAGCCACCGTGCTTCTACACCTGCATTGCTTGCTGTTTGGGGTTTTAGGCTGGGTTTCTGTACAGCACTTTGAGATATCAGCTGATGTACGAAGGGCTATATAAATAAATTTGATTTGATTTGAACAGCAGACTGGGATAAGGATTGATTGAATATGTCCGTAAACACACCTGGTCTGCGCACGCTCTGAGGACACGGCTGGGGGTGCCGTCTGGACCTGCAGCCTTGCTTGGGTTAACACGTTTAAATGTTTTCCTCACGTCGGCTGCAGTGAAGGAGAGTCCGCAGGTTTTGGTTGCGGGCCGTGTCATTGGCACTGTATTGTCCTCAAAGCGGGCAAAAAATGTTTTTAGTCTGTGAGAGCAAGACATCCTGGTCCGTGACGCGGCTGGTTTTCTTTTTGTAATCTGTGATTGACTGTAGACCCTGCCACATACCTCTTGTGTCTGAGCCGTTGAATTGTGACTCTACTTTGTCTCTATACTGACCCTTAGCTTGTTTGATTGTCTTGCGGAGGGATTAGCTACACTGTTTGTATTCGGTCATGTTTCCGGTCACCTTGCCTTGGTTAAAAGCAGTGGTTCGCGCTTTCAGTTTCACGCGAATGCTGCCATCAATCCACGTTTTCTGGTTTGGGAATGTTTTAATCGTTGCTATGGGTACGACATCGTCAGTGCACTTTCTAATGAACTCGATCACCAAATCAGCGTATTCGTCAATGTTGTTGTTGGAAGCAATGCGGAACATATCCCAATCCACGTGATCGAAGCGTGGAATCAGATTGGTCGGACCAGCGTTGAACAGACCTGAGCGCGGGAGCTTCTTGTTTTAGTTTCTGTCTGTAGGCAGGGAGCAACAAAATGGAGTCGTGGTCAGCTTTTCCGAAAGGAAGACGGGGGAGGGCCTTATATGCGTTGCGGAAGTTAGAATAACAATGATCCAGGGTTTTACCAGCCCTGGTTGCGCAATCGATATGCTGATACAATTTAGGGAATCTTGTTTTCAGATTAGCCTTGTTAAAATCCCCAGCTACAATGAATGCAGCCTAAGGATATGTGGTTTCCAGTTTGCATAGAGTCAAATAAAGTTCGTTCAGGGCCATCAATGTGTCTGCTTGGGGGAGAATATATACGGCTGTGATTATAATCGAAGAGAATTCCCTTGGTAGATAATGCGGTCGACATTTGATTGTGAGGATTTCTAAGTCAGGTGGACAGAAGGACTTGAGATCCTGTATGTTGTTATGATCACACGACGTCTCGTTAATCATAAGGCATACCCCCTCGCCCCTCTTCTTACCAGAAAGATGGTTGTTTCTGTCGGCGCGATGCGTGAAGAAACCAGCTGGCTGTACCGACTCCGTTAGCGTCTCTCGAGTGAGCCATGGATCCGTGAAGCAAAGAACGTTAGTCCCTGATGTCTCTCTGGAATGCTACCCTTGCTCGGATTTCATCAACCTTGTTGTCAAGAGACTGGACATTGGCGAGTAGTATGCTAGGGAGGGGTGCGCGATGTGCCCGTCTCCGGAGCCTGACCAGAAGACCGCTTCGTTTGCCTCTTTTACGACGTCGTTGTTTTGGGTCTCCGGCTTGGATCCGATCCGTTGTCCTGGGTGGAAGGCAGAACACAGGATCCGCTTTGCGAAAGTCGTATTGCTGGTCGTAATGATGGTGAGTTGATGGCTCTTATATCCAGTAGTTCCTCCCGACTGTATGTAATGAAACCTAAGATTACCTGGGGTACCAATGTAATAAATAACACTTAAAAAAAAAAAAATATCCGCCATGTTGTGTAGTCAACATAAGTCAGAAATAGCATTATAAATATTCACTTACCTTTGATGATCTTCATCAGAATCCACTCCCAGGAATCCCAGTTCCACAATAAATGTTTGATTTGTTGGATAAAGTTTGTCATTTATGTCCAATTACCTCCTTTTTGTTAGCGCGTTCAGCCCAGTAATCCAAATTCATGACGCGCGAGCAGACAAAAAGTCAAAACGTTCCGTTGCAGTCCATAGAAACATGTCAAACGATGTACAGAATCAATCTTTAGGATGTTTTTAACATAAATCTTCAATAATGTTCCAACCGGAGAATTCCATTGTCTGTAGAAATGCAATGGAACAGAGCTCGCTCTCACGTGAACAAGCGTTACCAGCTGGTGGCTCTCTGGCAGACCTCTGACTCATTCCCCTCTCATTCGCCCCCACGTCTCAGTAGAAGCATCAAACAAGGTTCTAAAGACTGTTCACATCTAGTGGAAGCCTTAGGAAGTGCCATATGACCAATATCCCACTGTATCTTCAATAGGGAATGAGTTGAAAAACTACAATCCTCAGATTTCCCACTTCCTGGTTGGATTTTTTCTCTGGTTTTTGCCTGCCATATGAGTTCTGTTATACTCACAGACATCATTCAAACAGTTTTAGCTTCTGGGACTGAGTAGCAGGCAGTTTACTCTGGGCACCTTATTCATCCATGCTACTCAATATTGCCCCCAGCCATAAGAAGTTAATGGTTATTTTATGTGTTATATCAATAAGAATGAGACGTCATTCATTCACTGTTGATGGTAGTGTACTCTACACTGAATATAAATATAAACTATCCATTCAGTTCACCAGGGTCATATTTTGTTGTTCCCCTGTGATGGTGTCCAGTAGAGATGTATTGTATCCAGTAGAGATGTATGGTATCCAGTAGAGATGTATGGTATCCAGTAGAGATGTATTGTATCCAGTAGAGATGTATTGTGTCCAGTAGAGATGTATTGTGTCCAGTAGAGATGTATTGTTTCTAATAGAGATGTATTGTACCCAGTAGTGATGTATTGTGTGATGTATTGTACCCAGTAGAGATGTATTGTACCCAGTAGAGATGTATTGTACCCAGTAGTGATGTATTGTACCCAGTAGAGATGTATTGTATCCAGTAGAGATGTATTGTGTCCAGTAGAGATGTATTGTGTGATGTATTGTACCCAGTAGAGATGTATTGTGATGTATTGTGATGTATTGTACCCAGTAGAGATGTATTGTACCCAGTAGAGATGTATTGTACCCAGTAGAGATGTATTGTACCCAGTAGAGATGTATTGTACCCAGTAGAGATGTATTGTACCCAGTAGAGATGTATTGTACCCAGTAGAGATGTATTGTACCCAGTAGAGATGTATTGTACCCAGTAGAGATGTATTGTACCCAGTAGAGATGTATTGTACCCAGTAGAGATGTAGTGTATCCAGTAGAGATGTATTGTATCTAATAGAGATGTCAGTGTAACCCAGTAGAGATGTATTGTACCCAGTAGAGATGTATTGTACCCAGTAGAGATGTATTGTACCCAGTAGAGATGTATTGTACCCAGTAGAGATGTATTGTACCCAGTAGAGATGTAGTGTATCCAGTAGAGATGTATTGTATCTAATAGAGATGTCAGTGTAACCCAGTAGAGATGTATTGTACCCAGTAGAGATGTATTGTACCCAGTAGAGATGTATTGTACCCAGTAGAGATGTATTGTACCCAGTAGAGATGTATTGTACCCAGTAGAGATGTAGTGTATCCAGTAGAGATGTATTGTATCTAATAGAGATGTCAGTGTAACCCAGTAGAGATGTATTGTACCCAGTAGAGATGTATTGTACCCAGTAGAGATGTATTGTATCTAATAGAGATGTCAGTGTAACCCAGTCAGTGTAACTCAGTCAGCCAGTATAACTCACTTGGTGTAACTCAGCCAGTATAACTCAGTCGGTGTAACTCAGCCAGTATAACTCAGTCGGTGTAACTCAGTCAGCCAGTATAACTCTGTGTAACTCAGTCGGTGTAACTCAGTCGGTGTAACTCAGTATAACTCAGTCATCAGTCAGTATAACTCAGTCATCAGTCAGTGTAACTCAGTCATCAGTCAGTATAACTCAGTCATCAGTCAGTATAACTCAGTCATCAGTCAGTATAACTCAGTCATCAGTCAGTATAACTCAGTGTAACTCAGTCATCAGTCAGTATAACTCAGTCATCAGTCAGTGTAACTCAGTCATCAGTCAGTGTAACTCAGTCATCAGTCAGTGTAACTCAGTGTAACTCAGTCATCAGTCAGTATAACTCAGTCATCAGTCAGTGTAACTCAGTCATCAGTCAGTGTAACTCAGTCATCAGTCAGTATAACTCAGTCATCAGTCAGTATAACTCAGTCATCAGTCAGTATAACTCAGTCATCAGTCAGTATAACTCAGTCATCAGTCAGTATAACTCAGTCAGTCTAACTCAGTCATCAGCCAGTATAACTCAGCCAGTATAACTCAGCCAGTATAACTCAGCCAGTATAACTCAGTCATCAGCCAGTATAACTCACAGTTATACGCAGCAATCGGCAACATCTTAGCTGGGGGACCTAGTTCTGTGGGATGCAGCGCAGGCCTGGACGTCAGGGCAGCATGGTGGCCTCCTCGGGCTAGAATCTCTGGGTGGTAAAGAGATCGGGCCTAGGCCGGTAAGGGGTCAGGGCCGGGGATAGAGGGTCAGAACACTGGTGTTGTACAGGACAGTCAGTCAGGATGGGCTAGTAATGCTCTGGGTTTCTGAACATCTTACTGTACCCTTGCTTTGGTACTTCTCACCACCTCTATCGCTCCCATCATGGTCTCTCTTTCTTAATATCTATCTTCTCTCTCTCTGTAATATCGTGTCTTCTCTCTCTCTCTCTCTCTTAATATCTATCTTCTCTCTCTCTCTCTCTCTCAATATCTTTTTTCTCTCTCTCTCTCAATATCTTTATTCTCTCTCTCTCTCTCTCAATATCTTTCTTCTCTCTCTCAATATCTTCTCTCTCTCTCTTAATATCTATATTCTCTCTCTCTCTCTCTCTTAATATCTATATTTTCTCTCTCTCTCTCTCTCTCTCTCTCTCTCTCTCTCTCAATATCTATCTTCTCTCTCTCTCTTAATACAGTGGCTTGCGAAAGTATTCACCCCCCTACAACCTAGAATTAAAATAGATTTTTTGGGATGTTTGTAATATTCGATTCACACATGCCTACCAATCTGAAGATGCAAACTATTTTTTTATTGTGAAACAAACAAGAAATAAGACAAAAAAACAGAACTTGAGTGTGCATAACTATTCCCCCCCCCCCCCCCCCCCCCCCAAAGTCAATACTTCGTAGAGCCACCTTTTGCAACAGTTACAGCTGTAAAGTCTCTTGGGGTATGTCTTTATAAGCTTGGCACATCTAGCCACCCGGATTTTTGCTCTTTCTTGAAGATAAAACTGCTCCAGCTCCTTCAAGTTGGATGGGTTCTGCTGGTGTACAGCAATCTTTAAGTCATACCACAGATTCTCAATTGGATTGAGGTCTTGGCTTTGACTAGGCCATTCCAAGACATTTAAATGTTTCCCCTTAAACCACTCTTTAGCAGTATGCTTAGGGTCATTGTCCTGCTGGAAGGTGAACCTCCGTCCCAGTCTCAAATCTCTGGAAGACTGAAACAGGTTTCCCTCAAGAATGTTTTTTAGCGCCATCCATCATTCCTTCAATTCTGACCAGTTTCCCAGTCCCTGCCGATGGAAAACATCTGCCACCACCATGCTTCACTGTGGTGATGGTGTTCTCGGGGTGATGAGAGGTGTTGGGTTTGCGCCAGACATAGCGTTTTCCTTGACGGCCAAAAAGCTCAATTTTAGTCTAATCTAACCAGAGTACCTTCTCCCACTTGCCTTTTGGCGAACACCAAACGTGTTTGCTTATTTTTTTCTTTAAGCAATGGCTTTTTTTCTGGACACTTTTCCGTAAAGCCCAGCTCTGTGGAGTGTACAGCTTAAAGTGGTCCTATGGACAGATACTCCAATCTCCACTCTGGAGCTTTGCAGCTCCTTCAGGGTTATCTGTGGTCTCTTTGTTGCCTCTGATTAATGCCCGCCTTGCCTGGTCTGTGAATTTTAGTGGGTGGCCCTCTCTTGGCAGGTTTGTTGTGGTGCCATATTCTTTCCATTTTTTAATAATGGATTTAATGGTGCTCTGTGGGATATTCAAAGTTTCTATTTTTTTTATAACCCAACCCTGTTCTGTACTTCTCCACAACTTTGTCCCTGACCTGTTTGGAGAGCTCCTTGGTCTTCATGGTGCCGCTTGCTTAGTGGTGTTGCAGACTCTGGGGCCTTTCAGAACAGGTTATATGTTTACTGAGATCATGTGACACTTAGATTGTACACAGGAGGACTTTATGTAACTAATTATGTGACTCCTGAAGGTAATTGGTTGCACCAGATCTTATTTAGGGGCTTCATAGCAGAGGGGTGAATACATATGCACACACCACTTTTCAGGTTTACATTTTTTTAAATTGTTTGTTATTTTTTTCATTTCACCAACTTGGACTATTTTGTGTGTGTCCATTACATGAAATCCAAATAAAAATCCATCTAAATTACAGGTTGTAATGCAACAAAATAGGAAAAATGCCAAGGGGGGTGAATACTTTTGCAAGGCATTGTATCTATCTTGGCTGTCTTAATATCTATATTCTCTCTCTCTCTCTCTCTCTCTTAATATTTATCTTCTCTCTCTTAATATTTATCTTCTCTCTCTCTTAATATTTTTCTCTCTCAATATCGTATCTACTCTCTCTCTTAATATCTATCTTCTCTCTCTTAATATCTATCTTCTCTCTCTCTTAATATCTATCTTCTCTCTCTTAATATCTATCTTCTCTCTCTCTTAATATCTATCTTTCTCTCAAAGTTAATATTCTCTCTTAATATCGTATCTTCTCTCTCTCTTAATATCATATATTCTCTCTTAATATCATATATTCTCTCTTAATATCATATATTCTCTCTCTTAATATCATATATTCTCTCTCAATGTCATATATTCTCTCTCTCGCTTAATATCTATATTCTCTCTCTCTTAATATCTATCTCCTCTCTCTCTTAATATCGTATCTATCTCCTCTCTCTCTTAATATCGTATCTTCCCTCTCTCTCTTAATATCGTATCTTCCCTCTCTCTCTTAATATCGTATCTTCTCTCTCTCTTAATATCGTATCTTCTCTCTCTCTTAATATCTATCTTCTCTCTCTCTTAATATCTATCTTCTCTCTCTCTTAATATCTATCTTCTCTCTCTCTTAATATTTATCTCCTCTCTCTTAATATCGTATCTATCTCCTCTCTCTCTCTTAATATCGTATCTATCTCCTCTCTCTCTCTTAATATCGTATCTATCTCCTCTCTCCCTTAATATCGTATCTATCTCCTCTCTCTCTTAATATCGTATCTTCCCTCTCTCTCTTAATATCGTATCTTCTCTCTCTCAATATCTATCTTCTCTCTCTCTCTTAATATCTATCTCCTCTCTCTCTTAATATCGTATCTATCTCCTCTCTCAATATCTCTCTTCTCTCTCTCTGTCTCTCTGTCTCTCTCTGTCTCTGTCTTGCTCTCTCTCTGGCTCTCTCTGTCTTGCTCTCTTTCTGTCTCTCTGTTTCTCTCGCTATGTCTCTCAATTCAATTCAATTGACTTTATTGACATGGTAAGTTCATTATTACTTACATTGTCAAAGTATACATATCGAAAAATAAAAATATATATTTATATAAAAAAAAAATATATATTTATATATAAATAAATGGTGGGACCAACGGCAATAATAATAGTAGTAGTGGACATGGGATTACCATTAACAACAACTACAACAACAATATGAATTAGAACAACAATACATTAAAGCAATAGTAATAGACCAGTGTCAACATGACTGAGAAGACACATGACATGGTATGAAAGACAAAACAAATCAAGGCAGGAAATATTATCGACATTACTTTGCACTTTCCACTGGCTGTCCCTCAGGTTGTGGCAGGAGGACACATATTTGGCTGCCAGAACTGCACATTTAGGCTTTTCACCCAATAAATATTGGATTTTTTTTCTTCATCTTTTATAGTTTAAAATTCTTTGTATTGAATTATAATTTTGGGAAATAAATATTCTCTTAGGTCTGAGTATTTGTCACAGTGTAATAGGAAATGCAGCTCTGTCTCTACCTCTCCCCTGGAGCAGAGTGAGCACAGCCTGTCCTCTCTGGGCAGCCTGGTTTGTCTGTGACGACCGGCCTCTATAGTCAATGTTTTCCTCAGTTTTCTATCAGTCACAGTGGTCAGATAGTCTGCCACCATGTACTGTCTGTTTAGAGACAAATAGCATTGAAGTTTACTTAGATTTGTTGTGGTGTATTTCCAATAGGTGGTATATTTTTATTTTTGTTTTGTGATGATTTGGTTGGGCCAGATGTTCTGAGTGCTGTCCTGAGGCTCTATGGGGTTGGTTTGGCTTGGTGAACTGAGCCTCAGAACCAGCTGGCTGAGGGGACTCTTCTCTTGTTTCATCTCTTGACATTGTAGAGCTGTGTGATGGAATGTTTTGGGGTCACTTGTTTTTTTAGATGGTTGTAAAATTTGATGGCTCTTTTTTTCTATTCGAATTGCACTTGCGATACAGTCTTGCAGAACTCTGCATGCAGTATTTCGATTGGATGTTTGTCCCATTTGGTGAATTCATTATTAGAGATTGGACCCCATACTTCCTTGCCATATAGAGCAATTGGTTCTATAACTGATTGAACAAATTTGAGCCAGATTCTAATCGGAATTTTGATTTTAATGTTCCTTTTAATGGCATAGAATGCTCTTCTTTCTTTGTCTCTCAGCTCATTCACAGCCATGTGAAAGATACCGGTGTTGTTGATATTTAGTCCTAGTTATGTGTCGTTTTTGGTGTGTTCTAATAAAACTGTATCCAAATAGAATTTATATTTGTCATCCTGATTTCCGGACCTTTTTTGGAATATCATTATATTTGTTTTTTTTAGGTTAACGGACAGAGCCCAGGTCTGACAGAACCTGTGGTTAATGGTCAGAGCCCAGGTCTGACAGAACCTGTGGTTAATGGTCAGAGCCCAGGTCTGACAGAACCTGTGGTTAACGGTCAGAGTCCAGGTCTGACAGAACCTGTGGTTAACGGTCAGAGTCCAGGTCTGACAGAACCTGTGGTTAACGGTCAGAGCCCAGGTCTGACAGAACCTGTGGTTAACGGTCAGAGTCCAGGTCTGACAGAACCTGTGGTTAACGGTCAGAGCCCAGGTCTGACAGAACCTGTGGTTAACGGTCAGAGCCCAGGTCTGACAGAACCTGTGGTTAACGGTCAGAGCCCAGGTCTGACAGAACCTGTGGTTAACGGTCAGAGTCCAGGTCTGACAGAACCTGTGGTTAACGGTCAGAGTCCAGGTCTGACAGAACCTGTGGTTAACGGTCAGAGCCCAGGTCTGACAGAACCTGTGGTTAACGGTCAGAGTCCAGGTCTGACAGAACCTGTGGTTAACGGTCAGAGTCCAGGTCTGACAGAACCTGTGGTTAACGGTCAGAGTCCAGGTCTGACAGAACCTGTGGTTAACGGTCAGAGCCCAGGTCTGACAGAAGCTGTGGTTAACGGTCAGAGCCCAGGTCTGACAGAACCTGTGGTTAACGGTCAGAGCCCAGGTCTGACAGAACCTGTGGTTAACGGTCAGAGCCCAGGTCTGACAGAACCTGTGGTTAACGGTCAGAGTCCAGGTCTGACAGAACCTGTGGTTAACGGTCAGAGTCCAGGTCTGACAGAACCTGTGGTTAACGGTCAGAGTCCAGGTCTGACAGAACCTGTGGTTAACGGTCAGAGCCCAGGTCTGACAGAACCTGTGGTTAACGGTCAGAGTCCAGGTCTGACAGAACCTGTGGTTAACGATCAGAGTCCAGGTCTGACAGAACCTGTGGTTAACGGTCAGAGCCCAGGTCTGACAGAACCTGTGGTTAACGGTCAGAGTCCAGGTCTGACAGAACCTGTGGTTAACGGTCAGAGCCCAGATCTGACAGAACCTGTGGTTAACGGTCAGAGCCCAGGTCTGACAGAACCTGTGGTTAACGGTCAGAGTCCAGGTCTGACAGAACCTGTGGTTAACGGTCAGAGTCCAGGTCTGACAGAACCTGTGGTTAACGGTCAGAGCCCAGGTCTGACAGAACCTGTGGTTAACGGTCAGAGCCCAGGTCTGACAGAACCTGTGGTTAACGGTCAGAGCCCAGGTCTGACAGAACCTGGGGTTAACGGTCAGAGTCCAGGTCTGACAGAACCTGTGGTTAACGGTCAGAGTCCAGGTCTGACAGAACCTGTGATTAACGGTCAGAGCCCAGGTCTGACAGAACCTGTGGTTAACGGTCAGAGCCCAGGTCTGACAGAACCTGTGGTTAACGGTCAGAGCCCAGGTCTGACAGAACCTCTGGTTAACGGTCAGAGCCCAGGTCTGACAGAACCTGTGGTTAACGGTCAGAGTCCAGGTCTGACAGAACCTGTGGTTAACGGTCAGAGTCCAGGTCTGACAGAACCTGTGGTTAACGGTCAGGGCCCAGGTCTGACAGAACCTGTGGTTAACGGTCAGAGTCCAGGTCTGACAGAACCTGTGGTTAACGGTCAGAGTCCAGGTCTGACAGAACCTGTGGTTAACGGTCAGAGCCCAGGTCTGACAGAACCTGTGGTTAACGGTCAGAGCCCAGGTCTGACAGAACCTGTGGTTAACGGTCAGAGCCCAGGTCTGACAGAACCTGGGGTTAACGGTCAGAGTCCAGGTCTGACAGAACCTGTGGTTAACGGTCAGAGTCCAGGTCTGACAGAACCTGTGGTTAACGGTCAGAGTCCAGGTCTGACAGAACCTGTGGTTAACGGTCAGAGTCCAGGTCTGACAGAACCTGTGGTTAACGGTCAGAGTCCAGGTCTGACAGAACCTGTGGTTAACGGTCAGAGCCCAGGTCTGACAGAACCTGTGGTTAACGGTCAGAGCCCAGGTCTGACAGAACCTGTGGTTAACGGTCAGAGCCCAGGTCTGACAGAACCTGTGGTTAACGGTCAGAGCCCAGGTCTGACAGAACCTGTGGTTAACGGTCAGAGCCCAGGTCTGACAGAACCTCTGGTTAACGGTCAGAGCCCAGGTCTGACAGAACCTGTGATTAACGGTCAGAGCCCAGGTCTGACAGAACCTGTGGTTAACGGTCAGAGCCCAGGTCTGACAGAACCTGTGGTTAACGGTCAGAGCCCAGGTCTGACAGAACCTCTGGTTAACGGTCAGAGCCCAGGTCTGACAGAACCTGTGGTTAACGGTCAGAGTCCAGGTCTGACAGAACCTGTGGTTAACGGTCAGAGTCCAGGTCTGACAGAACCTGTGGTTAACGGTCAGGGCCCAGGTCTGACAGAACCTGTGGTTAACGGTCAGAGCCCAGGTCTGACAGAACCTGGGGTTAACGGTCAGAGTCCAGGTCTGACAGAACCTGTGGTTAACGGTCAGAGTCCAGGTCTGACAGAACCTGTGGTTAACGATCAGAGTCCAGGTCTGACAGAACCTGGGGTTAACGGTCAGAGCCCAGGTCTGACAGAACCTGTGGTTAACGATCAGAGCCCAGGTCTGACAGAACCTGGGGTTAACGGTCAGAGTCCAGGTCTGACAGAACCTGTGGTTAACGGTCAGAGCCCAGGTCTGACAGAACGTGTGGTTAACGGTCAGAGCCCAGGTCTGACAGAACCTGGGGTTAACGGTCAGAGCCCAGGTCTGACAGAACCTGTGGTTAACGGTCAGAGCCCAGGTCTGACAGAACCTGTGGTTAACGGTCAGAGCCCAGGTCTGACAGAACCTCTGGTTAACGGTCAGAGCCCAGGTCTGACAGAACCTCTGGTTAACGGTCAGAGCCCAGGTCTGACAGAACCTGTGATTAACGGTCAGAGCCCAGGTCTGACAGAACCTGTGGTTAACGGTCAGAGCCCAGGTCTGACAGAACCTGTGGTTAACGGTCAGAGCCCAGGTCTGACAGAACCTGTGGTTAACGGTCAGAGCCCAGGTCTGACAGAACCTGTGGTTAACGGTCAGAGCCCAGGTCTGACAGAACCTGTGGTTAACGGTCAGAGCCCAGGTCTGACAGAACCTCTGGTTAACGGTCAGAGCCCAGGTCTGACAGAACCTGTGATTAACGGTCAGAGCCCAGGTCTGACAGAACCTGTGGTTAACGGTCAGAGCCCAGGTCTGACAGAACCTGTGGTTAACGGTCAGAGCCCAGGTCTGACAGAACCTCTGGTTAACGGTCAGAGCCCAGGTCTGACAGAACCTGTGATTAATGGTCAGAGCCCAGGTCTGACAGAACCTGTGGTTAACGGTCAGAGCCCAGGTCTGACAGAACCTGTGGTTAACGGTCAGAGTCCAGGTCTGACAGAACCTGTGATTAACGGTCAGAGTCCAGGTCTGACAGAACCTGTGGTTAACGGTCAGAGCCCAGGTCTGACAGAACCTGTGGTTAACGGTCAGAGCCCAGGTCTGACAGAAGCTGTGGTTAACGGTCAGAGCCCAGGTCTGACAGAACCTGTGGTTAACGGTCAGAGCCCAGATCTGACAGAACCTGGGGTTAACGGTCAGAGCCCAGGTCTGACAGAACCTGTGATTAACGGTCAGAGCCCAGGTCTGACAGAACCTGTGGTTAACGGTCAGAGCCCAGGTCTGACAGAACCTGTGGTTAACGGTCAGAGCCCAGGTCTGACAGAACCTGTGGTTAACGGTCAGAGCCCAGGTCTGACAGAACCTGGGGTTAACGGTCAGAGCCCAGGTCTGACAGAACCTGTGGTTAACGGTCAGAGCCCAGGTCTGACAGAACCTGTGATTAACGGTCAGAGCCAAGGTCTGACAGAACCTGTGGTTAACGGTCAGAGCCCAGGTCTGACAGAACCTGGGGTTAACGGTCAGAGCCCAGGTCTGACAGAACCTGGGGTTAACGGTCAGAGTCCAGGTCTGACAGAACCTGTGGTTAACGGTCAGAGTCCAGGTCTGACAGAACCTGTGGTTAACGATCAGAGTCCAGGTCTGACAGAACCTGGGGTTAACGGTCAGAGTCCAGGTCTGACAGAACCTGTGGTTAACGGTCAGAGCCCAGGTCTGACAGAACCTGTGGTTAACGGTCAGAGCCCAGGTCTGACAGAACCTGTGGTTAACGGTCAGAGCCCAGGTCTGACAGAACCTGGGGTTAACGGTCAGAGCCCAGGTCTGACAGAACCTGTGGTTAACGGTCAGATCCCAGGTCTGACAGAACGTGTGGTTAACGGTCAGAGCCCAGGTCTGACAGATCCTGGGGTTAACGGTCAGAGCCCAGGTCTGACAGAACCTGTGGTTAACGGTCAGAGCCCAGGTCTGACAGAACCTGTGGTTAACGGTCAGAGCCCAGGTCTGACAGAACCTGTGGTTAACGGTCAGAGCCCAGGTCTGACAGAACCTCTGGTTAACGGTCAGAGCCCAGGTCTGACAGAACCTGTGGTTAACGGTCAGAGCCCAGGTCTGACAGAACCTGTGATTAACGGTCAGAGCCCAGGTCTGACAGAACCTGTGGTTAACGGTCAGAGCCCAGGTCTGACAGAACCTGTGGTTAACGGTCAGAGCCCAGGTCTGACAGAACCTCTGGTTAACGGTCAGAGCCCAGGTCTGACAGAACCTCTGGTTAACGGTCAGAGCCCAGGTCTGACAGAACCTGTGGTTAACGGTCAGAGCCCAGGTCTGACAGAACCTCTGGTTAACGGTCAGAGCCCAGGTCTGACAGAACCTGTGATTAACGGTCAGAGCCCAGGTCTGACAGAACCTGTGGTTAACGGTCAGAGCCCAGGTCTGACAGAACCTGTGGTTAACGGTCAGAGCCCAGGTCTGACAGAACCTGTGGTTAACGGTCAGAGCCCAGGTCTGACAGAACCTCTGGTTAACTGTCAGAGCCCAGGTCTGACAGAACCTGTGATTAATGGTCAGAGCCCAGGTCTGACAGAACCTGTGGTTAACGGTCAGAGCCCAGGTCTGACAGAACCTGTGGTTAACGGTCAGAGTCCAGGTCTGACAGAACCTGTGATTAACGGTCAGAGTCCAGGTCTGACAGAACCTGTGGTTAACGGTCAGAGCCCAGGTCTGACAGAACCTGTGGTTAACGGTCAGAGCCCAGGTCTGACAGAACCTGTGGTTAACGGTCAGAGCCCAGGTCTGACAGAACCTGTGGTTAACGGTCAGAGCCCAGGTCTGACAGAACCTGTGGTTAACGGTCAGAGCCCAGGTCTGACAGAAGCTGTGGTTAACGGTCAGAGCCCAGGTCTGACAGAAGCTGTGGTTAACGGTCAGAGCCCAGGTCTGACAGAACCTGTGGTTAACGGTCAGAGCCCAGGTCTGACAGAACCTGTGGTTAACGGTCAGAGCCCAGGTCTGACAGAACCTGTGGTTAACGGTCAGAGCCCAGGTCTGACAGAACCTGGGGTTAACGGTCAGAGCCCAGGTCTGACAGAACCTGTGGTTAACGGTCAGAGCCCAGGTCTGACAGAACCTGTGAAGGTGATCTAGGTGCTGCTGTAATCCCTCTTTAGTGGGAGACCGCAGCACCAGGTCATCTGCGTACAGCAGACACTTGATTTCAGTGTTGTGTAGTGTGATACCAGGTGCTGCTGATTCTTCTAATGTTTTTGCCAATTCATTAATGTAGATGTTAAATAGTGTTGGACTTATTGGGCAGCTCTGTTTCACTCCTCGTCCCTGAGAGAAGAAGTCTGTTTGCTTGTTGTTAATTCATTAATGTAGATGTTAAATAGTGTTGGACTTATTGGGCAGGCCTGTTTCACTCCCCGTCCCTGAGAGAAGAAGTCTGTTTGCTTGTTGTTAATTCATTAATGTAGATGTTAAATAGTGTTGGACTTATTGGGCAGCCCTGTTTCACTCCTTGTCCATGAGAGAAGAAGTCTGTTTGCTTGTTGTTAATTCATTAATGTAGATGTTAAATAGTGTTGGACTTATTGGGCAGCCCTTTTTCACTCCCCGTCCCTGAGAGAAGAAGTCTGTTGGCTGGTTGTTAATTCATTAATGTAGATGTTAAATAGTGTTGGACTTATTGGGCAGCCCTGTTTCACTCCCCGTCCCTGAGAGAAAAAGTCTGTTTGCTTGTTGCCAATTTTAACTGCACATTTGTTTTTAGTGTACATTGATTTAATAAAATCATATATTTTCCCTCCAATACCACTTTCTATTAGTTTATAAAAAAAGACCTTTGTGCCAAATTGAATCAAATGCTTTCTTGAAATCTACAAAACACGAGTAGATTTTGCCTTTGTTTTGGTTTACTTGTTAATCAAGTGTGTAGAGCAAATTTGTTAACAAAATGTCCTCATGTCTACAAAGCAAATACATGGATGGATAATGTTGTTGCCGGTGAGAGATAGATTATGTGACAATTGTGATGGAAACGCTTTTAATGCACAAATATTGATATAATAACCATGTCAAGGTAAACATGGTGTCACATGTTGCGGAAAAGGAAAAACAGGAATGAGTTTATTAGGCAGATGAAATGGGAGTTATGATGAACTTTACATGCTGGGTCAAGTGACTCTGGCTTCAGTAGGTTTACTCCGAAGACTCGGAGGACTCCCATCAATGTGACTGGGTAGACTATAGTGCTGCCGGCCAACCAAACTGTCTGCACAACAGGAACAACGACGACAACAACAACCTCAGTGTCTATGATTCATACAGGACGGAATGTGTCCATTGACCCACGTGGTGTCACTCTGTCCTCTCACTCCTATGTTCCTCAAATACAGCTTAAAAGAAAGAAAGAAAAAAGAGGTTTTCTTTTCTACAGTTGGCCCGCTGGAGTCTCCCTCCCTCCTCTTTCCTGGGAAATGTTTAACTGTCAGCATTCAAAGTCTGTCAATGAAAGACCAGCTGTTCATCCTGCCTGCCCCTCTCCCTCCTCCACCTCCTTTCCCCTACCTGCCCCTCTCCCTCCTCCACCTCCTTTCCCCTACCTGCCCCTCTCCCTCCTCCACCTCCTTTCCCCTACCTGCCCTTCTCCCTCCTCCACCTCCTTTCCCCTACCTGCCCCTCTCCCTCCTCCACCTCCTTTCCACTGCCTGCCCCTCTCCCTCCTCCACCTCCCTTCCCCTGCCTTGCCACCAAAACTTCCGTTACCCACTCTACACTACACTCCCCTCCTAACCCCTCCACACAGAGAGAGCACGCGGGCTCCTCATAACCCCTCCACACAGAGAAAGCACCCGGGCCCCTCCTAACCCCTCCACACAGAGAGAGAACCCGGGCCCCTCCTAACCCCTCCACACAGAGAGAGCACCCGGGCCCCTCCACACAGAGAGAGCACCCGGTCCAGGCTGCTTCTGTGAAAGCATGAAATGCCATTACCAGCGGGCATCAGGTTACCCGGGCACAGCACCAAGATATGTCCCCACTGTTACTGTTACAAAGAGAGAGAGGGAAGTCACGTCCCAAATGGAACCCCGTTCCCTTCGTAGTGCGCTACATTGGACCCAGGCCCAGAGGTACGATTTGGGACACAGCCCAGGACAAGGGGGAAGGGGAGGCTTGTATGGATGAATGGAGTGATGTTGGCACTGCCGTTAGCATCTAGCATTTCTGCTGCTCGCCACATCCTCTCTCTGTCTACAGTGGGAATATGGTGAGATTTGGGACACAACCTGGAACGGACTGGGGGCCCTGCATAGCCCCGGCTATGTGCTGCCCGCTCGACTCGGTGGCAAAGACATGATTCTGTGAATGTTAACCGTTTATGTGACGGAAATAGAGAGGCCTTTAATTGTTGAAGACTCCCAGACCAACCTTAGAGGACTCCTTGAAGTAATGAAGGCTTATGTAGGGGGTCTATATGTTCAGTAACACAGCACTGCCAACTGGAAGAGAGTCCTCAGACTGGTTCCAGGCAGTATCCTCCCATTACTACATTATAGACCATGGTATCCTCTCCAACACGGCTCCATGGTATCCTCTCCAACACAGCTCCATGGTATCCTCTCCAACACGGCTCCATGGTATCCTATCCAACACGGCTCCATGGTATCCTATCCAACACGGCTCCATGGTATCCTCTCCAACACGGCTCCATGGTATCCTCTCCAACACAGCTCCATGGTATCCTCTCCAACACAGCTCTGTGGTATCCTCTCCAACACGGCTCCGTGGTATCCTCTCCAACAGAGCTGCAGTGTCATCTACACTTTGTTCTAGGGAGTGATAAAGATATGACAACAATAATCACTGACTACATGTTACATCACACAATTACAGTTATGAAACAGACAGACTCTTTAACTGATTGAATTATATTAAAGCATTCCTCTTCACTTCAGGTACTTCATGTTGCTTTAGTTCCACGTTTTCCTTAAACTGTGACAGTGAAACCCCCATTAAACTGTGACAGTGAAACCCCCATTAAACTGTGATAGTGAAACCCCCATTAAACTGTGAGAGTGAAACCCCCATTAAACTGTGAGAGTGAAACCCCCATTAAACTGTGATAGTGAAACCCCCATTAAACTGTGAGAGTGAAACCCCCATTAAACTGTGAGAGTGAAACCCCCATTAAACTGTGAGTGAAACCCCCATTAAACTGTGATAGTGAAACCCCCATTAAACTGTGAGAGTGAAACCCCCATTAAACTGTGAGAGTGAAACCCCCATTAAACTGTGAGAGTGAAACCCCCATTAAACTGTGAGTGAAACCCCCATTAAACTGTGAGAGTGAAATCCCCATTAAACTGTGATAGTGAAACCCCCATTAGACTGTGATAGTGAAACCCCCATTAAACTGTGATAGTGAAACCCCCATTAAACTGTGATAGTGAAACCCCCATTAAACTGTGATAGTGAAACCACTATTGAACTGTGATAGTGAAACCCCCATTAAACTGTGATAGTGAAACCCCGCAGGACAGACGGCGGGCAGGGCGGCGGGCAGGACGGACGGCGGGCAGGGTGGCTGGCGGGCAGGGTGACTGGCAGGGTGGCAGGCAGGGTGGCAGGGTGGCAGGCAGGGTGGCAGGGTGGCAGGCAGCGTGGCAGGGTGACTGGCAGGGTGGCAGGCAGGGTGGCAGGGTGGCAGGCAGGGTGACTGGCAGGGTGACTGGCAGGGTGGGTGGCAGGGTGACTGGCAGGGTGGCACGCAGGGTGGCAGGCAGGGTGACTGGCAGGGTGACTGGCAGGGTGGCAGGCAGGGTGGCAGGGTGAGTGGCAGGCAGGGTGGCAGGGTGGCTGGCAGGGTGGCAGGGGGACTGGCAGGGTGGCAGGCAGGGTGGCAGGCAGGGTGACTGGCAGGGTGGGTGGCAGGGTGACTGGCAGGGTGACTGGCAGGGTGGCACGCAGGGTGGCAGGCAGGGTGACTGGCAGGGTGACTGGCAGGGTGGCAGGGTGACAGGCAGGGTGGCAGGGTGACTGGCAGGGTGACTGGCAGGGTGGCACGCAGGGTGGCAGGCAGGGTGACTGGCAGGGTGACTGGCAGGGTGGCAGGGTGACAGGCAGGGTGGCAGAGTGACAGGCAGGGTGACTAGCAGGGTGGCAGGCAGGGTGGGAGGGTGGCAGGAGCCCTTTGATCGCCGATAGAGATGATGTTTTATTTCCGTGTCTCGTAGGAGGGAGGCTGTGCTCTTCTCTGCTCTGCTTGGCCTGAGGCTACAGCTCTCTCTGATATTATCTGATATTATCTGATCACACGGTCCCATTTCCATAATGAACTCACTCACAGCAGAGCAGAGCTGTGACGACGAGGACACACTTACAGAGTACAGTAGAGTAGAGGAGGAGGTCACACTTACAGAGTACAGTAGAGTAGAGGAGGAGGACACACTTACAGAGTACAGTAGAGTAGAGGAGGAGGACACACTTACAGAGTACAGTAGAGTAGAGGAGGAGGACACACTTACAGAGTACAGTAGAGTAGAGGAGGAGGTCACACTTACAGAGTACAGTAGAGTAGAGGAGGAGGACACACTTACAGAGTAGAGTAGAGTAGAGGAGGAGGACACACTTACAGAGTACAGTAGAGTAGAGGAGGAGGACACACTTACAGAGTAGAGGAGAGTAGAGGAGGAGGGCACACTTACAGAGTACAGTAGAGTAGAGGAGGAGGACACACTTACAGAGTACAGTAGAGTAGAGGAGGAGGACACACTTACAGAGTACAGTAGAGTAGAGGAGGAGGACACACTTACAGAGTACAGTAGAGTAGAGGAGGAGGTCACACTTACAGAGTACAGTAGAGTAGAGGAGGAGGTCACACTTACAGAGTAGAGTAGAGTAGAGGAGGAGGACACACTTACAGAGTACAGTAGAGTAGAGGAGGAGGACACACTTACAGAGTAGAGGAGAGTAGAGGAGGAGGACACACTTACAGAGTAGAGTAGAGGAGGAGGACACACTTACAGAGTAGAGTAGAGGAGGAGGACACACTTACAGAGTAGAGGAGGAGGACACACTTACAGAGTACAGTAGAGTAGAGGAGGAGGACACACTTACAGAGTACAGTAGAGTAGAGGAGGAGGACACACTTACAGAGTAGAGTAGAGGAGGACACACTTACAGAGTAGAGTAGAGGAGGAGGACACACTTACAGAGTAGAGGAGGAGGACACACTTACAGAGTAGAGGAGGAGGACACACTTACAGAGTACAGTAGAGTAGAGGAGGAGGACACACTTACAGAGTAGAGGAGGAGGACACACGTAGAGTAGAGTGGAGGAGGACACTTGGAGAGGGGGAGCACACACTTACAGGTCCCTCTCTCCCTCTGTCCCTCGATCCCTCACTCCCTAGATCCCTCTCTCCCTTGATCACTCAATCCCTCGATCCCTCTCTCCCCCTCGATCCCTCTCTCCCTCTCTCTCTGTGTGAGGGAGTCAAGGAGGAGGGCTTTAATGAGAGAAGGCCATTGTTTCTGGGGGCTGCCGCCTGCTTGCAGCTGTGGGTGAAGCTATCTGGCATATTTGGCCCGGTGCCAGCCATCGGCTCCTCTCCACTTCTTTTAAAACAAGAGGAGGAGGAGGAGGAGGAGTCGTCAGGGCAGGCTGACCGGGGAACGTGAAGCTATGGGATAGATATTCTGCTTGATATGTGGACTGATGGACAGTGGACAGCTGGCTGGGTCTCCTCCGGCTCCCCCCAAAACCCTAGTTTGGTTTACAAAGGAACCTGTGCACTACGAGATAAACATCTAGGCGAAGGAGGGAGACTGGTCTGCGTTGGTTTATGATCATCTTTGAGAAGACTGATCCGACCCCTAGCAGTTAGTACAGTACTATTGTGGTCATTAGTTTGGGCCTTGTTGATACAGTGGGGCAAAAACGTATTTAGTCAGCCACCAATTGTGCAAGTTCTCCCACTTAAAAAGATGAGAGAGGCCTGTAATTTTCATCACAGGTACACTTCAACTATGACAGACAAAATGAGAAAAAAAATCCAGAAAATCACATTGTAGGATTTTTAATGAATTTATTTGCAAATTATGGTGGAAAATGAAAATTACAGGCCTCTCATCTTTTTAAGTGGGAGAACTTGCACAATTGGTGGCTGACTAAATATTTTTTTGCCCCACTGTATCTGTGGACAATATTCCAGTTTCTGTACTGTCATGCTCTGTTGTGATTACCTTTTCAGAATATAGGCGATGATGTGCCACATATATCTGCATGGCTCACTTCTTCCTCTTGACGACAGTTGGTGAGAGAATGTGTTTCTGTAACTAAGTGTGTCAGTAATAATGTTTCTACGGACCAAACTGTGTCAGTAATAATGTTTCTACAGACCAAACTGTCAGTAATAATGTTTCTATGGACCAAACTGTCCCAACCCCCCAGCTCCCATATCACTGACTATCAGATACGGTTGACAGTCAAAACATGGGGCCCTTATCCCCATAGCCCATCTCCTGGTCAGGAGGCCCCTAGGGAGCAGAACTGTCTCTACACAGTGAGGGGGGGGGGGGTGAACCAGTTCATTGTAGTTTCCTGGGAGTTCACCTGACAAAGACTTCTGGAACACTTGTTGTGTAATTACCACTGTGACATCAGACGGAATGACAGACAGGCCAGGCAGGCAGGCAGGCAGACAGACAGACAGACCGACCCACCGACCCCCCCCCCCCCCCCCCCCCCCCCCAAATTCCCCCAATCTGAACAGGAAATGGACAGAGTTCTTTTACGTTATTATCTTGTCTCCAAAGTAGGACATTTCTACATTCATTTCCCCGTTGAAACACTGTATGGTTGTATCTGTGTACTGTGTAAGTCCTATGCTTTTGGCCTAGTGTCTGTAGTCTCAAGTATTTCTCCAGCATTGTGTTACTGTACCTCTGTTTTCCAGGTTTTTGTGTAGCTTGTGTTGTGTGGCATGTCCATGTGACGGGGAGTTCAGGACAGGGGGCTGGTTTATATAAAGGAGGAGGAGGCTGAAGGAAGACATCTGGTCTATTGAGAGGAAGGGATGCTTATAGACAGAGGTCCCTGACCCTGCTGACTGCTGAACCAACCAACGCACTGATGGCTGACTGACTGACTCTCTCTCTGTCTGTCTGTCTCTCTCTCTCTGTCTCTCTCCCTCTCTCTCCCTCTCTCTCTTTCTCTCTCTCTCTCTCTCTCTCTCTCTCTCTGTCTCCTCTCCCTGTCTCTGTCTCTCTGTCTCTCTGTCTCTCTCCCTCTCTCTCTTTCTCTCTCTCTCTCTCTCTCTCTCTGTCTCCTCTCCCTGTCTCTGTCTCTCTCTCTCCAGACCCCACTGCCACTGTCAGTGTGGTTCTGTGTGTGTGTGTTATCTTAGTCTTCCATCTCTCTGCTCTTGCCGTGTTTCTGCACGTACAGCCCTTAGTCTCTTATCAGTCATCCAGATCTCTTATCAGTCAAAAAGATGGGAGCGCAGAGAGAGGTGAATGATGTGATGGGGAGAGAGAAAGGAGTGAGGTAAAAGATGTGATGGGGAGAGAGAAAGAGGAGTGAGGTGAGAGAGAGGAGAGAGGTAAAAGATGTGATGGGGAGAGAGAGAGGAGTGAGTTGAAAGATGTGATGGGGAGAGAGGAGTGAGGTGAGGGAGAGGTGAAAGATGTGATGGGGAGAGTGAGAGGAGTGAGGTGAAAGATGTGATGGGGAGAGAGAAAGGAGTGAGGTGAAAGATGTGATGGGGAGAGAGAAAGAGGAGTGAGGTGAGAGAGAGGAGAGAGGTAAAAGATGTGATGGGGAGAGAGAGAGAGGAGTGAGTTGAAAGATGTGATGGGGAGAGAGGAGTGAGGTGAGGGAGAGGTGAAAGATGTGATGGGGAGAGTGAGAGGAGTGAGGTGAAAGATGTGATGGGGAGAGAGGTGAAAGATGTGATGGGGAGAGGAGAGAGGTGAGGGAGATGGGAGAGAGAGGAGAGAGATGAAAGATGTGAGAGAGAGAGGAGAGAGGTGAGGGAGATGGGAGAGAGAGGAGAGAGATGAAAGATGTGATGGGGGGAGAGAGAGAGGAGAGAGGTGAAAGATGTGATGGGGAGAGGAGAGAGGTGAGGGAGATGGGAGAGAGAGGAGAGAGATGAAAGATGTGAGAGAGAGAGGAGAGAGGTGAGGGAGATGGGAGAGAGAGGAGAGAGATGAAAGATGTGATGGGGGGAGAGAGAGAGGAGAGAGGTGAAAGATGTGATGGGGAGAGAGAGAGAGGAGGGAGTTGAAAGATGTGATGGGGAGAGGTGAGGGAGAGGGAGAGAGAGAGGAGAGAGGTGAAAGATGTGAATGGGGAGAGAGAGAGAAAGAGAAAAGGTGAGAGAGAGAAGAGAGGTGAAAGATGTGAGAGAGAGGAGAGAGGTGAGGGAGATGGGTGGAGAGAGAGAAGAGAGGTGAAATATGTGAGAGAGAGGAGAGAGGCGAGGGAGATGGGAGAGAGATGAAAGATGTGATGGGGAGAGAGAGAGAGAAGAGAGGTGAAAGATGGGATAGAGAGGAGAGAGGTGAGGTAGATGGGAGAGAGAGGACAGAGATATGATGGGGAGAGAGAGAGAGGAGATGTGATGGGGAGAGGAGAGAGGAGAAAGATGTGATGATGGAGAGAGATGGCAGAAAGATGTGATGGGGAGAGAGAGGAGAGAGATGTGATGGGAAGAGGAGAGAGGAGAAAGATGTGATGAGGAGAGAGATGTGATGGAGAGAGGAGAGAGATGTGAGGGAGAGAGAGAGGAGAAAGATGTGATGGGGAGAGGAGAGAGGAGAGAGATGTGATGGGGAGAGAGAGAGAGGAGAAAGATGTGATGGAGAGAGGAGAAAGATGTGATGTGGAGAGGAGAGAGATGTGATGGGGAGGGAGAGAGATGTGATGGGAAGAGGAGAGAGGAGAAAAGCGTTGGTCAGTCTATGTGGCTTCTTTCCATGTGAGTAATGTGTTCTGTGTAACAGTAATGTGTTCTGTGTAACAGTAATGTGTTCTGTGTAACAGTAATGTGTTCTGTGTAACAGTAATGTGTTCTGTGTAACAGTAATGTGTTCTGTGTAACAGTAATGTGGTCTGTGTAACAGTAATGTGTTCTGTGTAACAGTAATGTGTTCTGTGTAACAGTAATGTGTTCTGTGTAACAGTAATGTGTTCTGTGTGCTCCAATAACTAAATCATCTTTACGTCGACTTTGTCCAGAAATGCCTGGAATTGCATCGCCCCTTTGACGTGGGATTTATGCTTTCAAAATTGAAAGTGTAATACTATTTTGGGCAGTTGCCAAAAGTTATATTTTCTAACTCCTGATTTGCATAGCTAAATAAAGGTTAAATAAAAAAACTTTGTTTTTTTGTCGTCAAAAACTGCCTTGTGCAGAACGTTCTGCATTTTTCCATTCACACACCCTCACATTAATAACCTATCTTCTCTGTTGTAACCAAAACTGTGCTGTGACCAAAACGTACAGGAGCATACACACAGAGGCATGTGGTGGCCAAATAAACACTAGCTCAGGGGTTTGGTGTGTTGAGACAGAGATCTCTGGTGCCCCCTCTCTGTGGAACAGTCTGATTTCTGTATTCATACATGACCAGTCACTGACAGACCCTACAGAGGTTACTAGGTCACACTGACAGACCCTACAGAGGTTACTAGGTCACGCTGACAGACCCCACAGAGGTTACTAGGTCACACTGACAGACCCTACAGAGGTTACTAGGTCACTGACAGACCCTACAGAGATTACTAGGTCACGCTGACAGACCCTACAGAGGTTACTAGGTCACACTGACAGACCCTACAGAGGTTACTAGGTCACACTGACAGACCCTACAGAGGTTACTAGGTCACTGACAGACCCTACAGAGGTTACTAGGTCACACTGACAGACCCTACAGAGGTTACTAGGTCACGCTGACAGACCCTACAGAGGTTACTAGGTCACACTGACAGACCCTACAGAGGTTACTAGGTCACTGACAGACCCTACAGAGATTACTAGGTCACGCTGACAGACCCTACAGAGGTTACTAGGTCACACTGACAGACCCTACAGAGGTTACTAGGTCACTGACAGACCCTACAGAGGTTACTAGGTCACACTGACAGACCCTACAGAGGTTACTAGGTCATACACAGACCCTACAGAGGTTACTAGGTCATACACAGTCCCTACAGAGGTTACTAGGTCATACACAGTCCCTACAGAGGTTACTAGATCACTGACAGACCCTACAGAGGTTACTAGATCACTGACAGACCCTACAGAGGTTACTAGGTCACGCTGACAGACCCTACAGAGGTTACACTGACAGACCCTACAGAGGTTACTAGGTCACTGACAGACCCTACAGAGGTTACTAGGTCACACCAACAGACCCTACAGAGGTTACTGGGTCACTGACAGACCCTACAGAGGTTACTAGGTCACACTGACAGACCCTACAGAGGTTACCATGGTCACACTGACAGACCCTACAGAGGTTACTAGGTCACACTGACAGACCCTACAGCGGTTACTAGGTCACTGACAGACCCTACAGAGCTTACTAGGTCACACTGACAGACCCTACAGAGGTCACTAGGTCACTGACAGACCCTACAGAGGTTACTAGGTCATACACAGACCCTACAGAGGTTACTAGGTCATACACAGACCCTACAGAGGTTACTAGGTCACACTAACAGACCCTACAGAGGTTACTAGGTCACACTGACAGACCCTACAGAGGTTACTAGGTCACACTGACAGACCCTACAGAGGTTACTAGGTCACACTGACAGACCCTACAGAGGTTACTAGGTAACACTGACAGACCCTACAGCGGTTACTAGGTCACTGACAGACCCTACAGAGCTTACTAGGTCACACTGACAGACCCTACAGAGGTTACTAGGTCACTGACAGACCCTACAGAGGTTACTAGGTCATACACAGACCCTACAGAGGTTACTAGGTCACACTAACAGACCCTACAGAGGTTACTAGGTCACACTGACAGACCCTACAGAGGTTACTAGGTCACACTGACAGACCCTACAGAGGTTACTAGGTCACAAATCAAATCAAATCAAATTTTATTTGTCACATACACATGGTTAGCAGATGTTAATGCGAACAGTCTGATTTCTGTATTCATACATGACCAGTCACTGACAGACCCTACAGAGGTTACTAGGTCACACTGACAGACCCTACAGAGGTTACTAGGTCACGCTGACAGACCCTACAGAGGTTACTAGGTCACACTGACAGACCCTACAGAGGTTACTAGGTCACTGACAGACCCTACAGAGATTACTAGGTCACGCTGACAGACCCTACAGAGGTTACTAGGTCACACTGACAGACCCTACATAGGTTACTAGGTCACACTGACAGACCCTACAGAGGTTACTAGGTCACTGACAGACCCTACAGAGGTTACTAGGTCACACTGACAGACCCTACAGAGGTTACTAGGTCACGCTGACAGACCCTACAGAGGTTACTAGGTCACACTGACAGACCCTACAGAGGTTACTAGGTCACTGACAGACCCTACAGAGATTACTAGGTCACGCTGACAGACCCTACAGAGGTTACTAGGTCACACTGACAGACCCTACAGAGGTTACTAGGTCACTGACAGACCCTACAGAGGTTACTAGGTCACACTGACAGACCCTACAGAGGTTACTAGGTCATACACAGACCCTACAGAGGTTACTAGGTCATACACAGTCCCTACAGAGGTTACTAGGTCATACACAGTCCCTACATAGGTTACTAGATCACTGACAGACCCTACAGAGGTTACTAGATCACTGACAGACCCTACAGAGGTTACTAGGTCACGCTGACAGACCCTACAGAGGTTACACTGACAGACCCTACAGAGGTTACTAGGTCACTGACAGACCCTACAGAGGTTACTAGGTCACACCAACAGACCCTACAGAGGTTACTGGGTCACTGACAGACCCTACAGAGGTTACTAGGTCACACTGACAGACCCTACAGAGGTTACCATGGTCACACTGACAGACCCTACAGAGGTTACTAGGTCACACTGACAGACCCTACAGTGGTTACTAGGTCACTGACAGACCCTACAGAGCTTACTAGGTCACACTGACAGACCCTACAGAGGTTACTAGGTCACTGACAGACCCTACAGAGGTTACTAGGTCATACACAGACCCTACAGAGGTTACTAGGTCATACACAGACCCTACAGAGGTTACTAGGTCACACTAACAGACCCTACAGAGGTTACTAGGTCACACTGACAGACCCTACAGAGGTTACTAGGTCACACTGACAGACCCTACAGAGGTTACTAGGTCACACTGACAGACCCTACAGAGGTTACTAGGTCACACTGACAGACCCTACAGCGGTTACTAGGTCACTGACAGACCCTACAGAGCTTACTAGGTCACACTGACAGACCCTACAGAGGTTACTAGGTCACTGACAGACCCTACAGAGGTTACTAGGTCATACACAGACCCTACAGAGGTTACTAGGTCATACACAGACCCTACAGAGGTTACTAGGTCACACTAACAGACCCTACAGAGGTTACTAGGTCACACTGACAGACCCTACAGAGGTTACTAGGTCACACTGACAGACCCTACAGAGGTTACTAGGTCACAAATCAAATCAAATCAAATTTTATTTGTCACATACACATGGTTAGCAGATGTTAATGCGAGTGTAGCGAAATGCTTGTGCTTCTAGTTCCGACAATGCAGTAATAACAAGTAATCTAACTAACAATTCCAAAACTACTGTCTTGTACACAGTGTAAGGGGATAAAGAATATGTACATAAGGATATATGAATGAGTGATGGTACAGAGCAGCATAGGCAAGATACAGTAGATGGTATCGAGTACAGTATGTACAAATGAGATGAGTATGTAAACAAAGTGGCATAGTTTAAAGTGGCTAGTGATACATGTATTACATAAGGATACAGTCGATGATATAGAGTACAGTATATATGTATGCATATGAGATGAATAATGTAGGGTAAGTAACATTATATAAGTTAGCATTGTTTTAAAGTGGCTAGTGATATATTTACATCATTTCCCATCAATTCCCATTATTAAAGTGGCTGGAGTTGAGTCAGTGTCAGTGTGTTGGCAGCAGCCACTCAGTGTTAGTGGTGGCTGTTTAACAGTCTGATGGCCTTGAGATAGAAGCTGTTTTTCAGTCTCTCGGTCCCAGCTTTGATGCACCTGTACTGACCTCGCCTTCTGGATGATAGCGGGGTGAACAGGCAGTGGCTCGGGTGGTTGATGTCCTTGATGATCTTTATGGCCTTCCTGTGACATCGGGTGGTGTAGGTGTCCTGGAGGGCAGGTAGTTTGCCCCCGGTGATGCGTTGTGCAGACCTCACTACCCTCTGGAGAGCCTTACGGTTGAGGGCGGTGCAGTTGCCATACCAGGCGGTGATACAGCCCGCCAGGATGCTCTCGATTGTGCATCTGTAGAAGTTTGTGAGTGCTTTTGGTGACAAGCCAAATTTCTTCAGCCTCCTGAGGTTGAAGAGGCACTGCTGCGCCTTCTTCACGATGCTGTCTGTGTGAGTGGACCAATTCAGTTTGTCTGTGATGTGTATGCCGAGGAACTTAAAACTTGCTACCCTCTCCACTACTGTTCCAACTGACACAGACCCTACAGAGGTTACTAGGTCACACTGACAGACCCTACAGAGGTTACTAGGTCACACTGACAGACCCTACAGAGGTTTCTAGGTCACACTGACAGACCCTACAGAGGTTACTAGGTCACGCTGACAGACCCTACAGAGGTTACTAGGTCAATCTGACAGACCCTACAGCGGTTACTAGGTCACTGACAGACCCTACAGAGGTTACTAGGTCACACTGACAGACCCTACAGAGGTTACTAGGTCACTGACAGACCCTACAGAGGTTACTAGGTCATACACAGACCCTACAGAGGTTACTAGGTCATACACAGACCCTACAGAGGTTACTAGGTCACACTAACAGACCCTACAGAGGTTACTAGGTCACACTGACAGACCCTACAGAGGTTACTAGGTCACGCTGACAGACCCTACAGAGGTTACTAGGTCACGCTGACAGACCCTACAGAGGTTACTAGGTCACACTGACAGACCCTACAGAGGTTACTAGGTCACACTGACAGACCCTACAGAGGTTACTAGGTCACACCAACAGACCCTACAGAGGTTACTAGGTCACGCTGACAGACCCTACAGAGGTTACTAGGTCACGCTGACAGACCCTACAGAGGTTACTAGGTCACACTGACAGACCCTACAGAGGTTACTAGGTCACACCAACAGACCCAACAGAGGTTACTAGGTCACTGACAGACCCTACAGAGGTTACTAGGTCATACAGAGACCCTACAGAGGTTACTAGGTCATACACAGACCCTACAGAGGTTACTAGGTCACACTGACAGACCCTACAGAGGTTACTAGGTCACACTGACAGACCCTACAGAGGTTACTAGGTCACTGACAGACCCTACAGAGGTTACTAGGTCATACACAGACCCTACAGAGGTTACTAAGTCATAGACAGACCCTACAGAGGTTACTAGGTCACACTAACAGACCCTACAGAGGTTACTAGGTCACACTGACAGACCCTACAGAGGTTACTAGGTCACACTGACACAGACCCTATAGAGGTTACTAGGTCACACTGACAGACCCTACAGAGGTTAATAGGTCACGCTGACAGACCCTACAGAGGTTACTAGGTCACTGACAGACCCTACAGAGGTTACTAGGTCACACTGACAGACACTACAGAGGTTACTAGGTCACACTGACACAGACCCTATAGAGGTTACTAGGTCACACTGACAGACCCTACAGAGGTTACTAGGTCACGCTGACAGACCCTACAGAGGTTACTAGGTCACTGACAGACCCTACAGGGGTTACTAGGTCACTTACAGACCCTACAGAGGTTACTAGGTCACACTGACAGACCCTACAGAGGTTACTAGGTCACGCTGACAGACCCTACAGAGGTTACTAGGTCACTGACAGACCCTACTGAGGTTACTAGGTCACTGACAGACCCTACAGAGGTTACAAGGTCACACTGACTGACCCTACAGAGGTTACTAGGTCACACTGACACAGACCCTACAGAGGTTACTAGGTCACTGACAGACCCTACAGAGGTTACTAGGTCACACTGACAGACCCTACAGACGTTACTAGGTCACACTGACAGACCCTACAGAGGTTACTAGGTCACACTGACAGACCCTACAGAGGTTACTAGGTCATACACAGACCCTACAGAGGTTACTAAGTCATACACAGACCCTACAGAGGTTACTAGGTCACACTAACAGACCCTACAGAGGTTTACTAGGTCACACTGACAGACCCTACAGAGGTTACTAGGTCACACTGACACAGACCCTACAGAGGTTACTAGGTCATACACAGTCCCTACAGAGGTTACTAGGTCACACTGACACAGACCCTACAGAGGTTACTAGGTCACGCTGACAGACCCTACAGAGGTTACTAGGTCACTGACAGACCCTACAGAGGTTACTAGGTCACTGACAGACCCTACAGAGGTTACTAGGTCACACTGACTGACCCTACAGAGGTTACTAGGTCACACTGACACAGAACCTACAGAGGTTACTAGGTCACACTGACACAGACCCTATAGAGGTTACTAGGTCACACTGACACAGACCCTACAGAGGTTACTTGGTCACACTGACACAGACCCTACAGAGGTTACTAGGTCACACTGACTGACCCTACAGAGGTTACTAGGTCACACTGACACAGACCCTACAGAGGTTACTAGGTCACACTGACACAGACCCTATAGAGGTTACTAGGTCACACTGACACAGACCCTACAGAGGTTACTAGGTCACTGACAGACCCTACAGAGGTTACTAGGTCACACTGACTGACCCTACAGAGGTTACTAGGTCACACTGACACAGACCCTACAGAGGTTACTTGGTCACACTGACAGACCCTACAGAGGTTACTTGGTCACACTGACACAGACCCTACAGAGGTTACTAGGTCACTGACAGACCCTACAGAGGTTACTAGGTCACACTGACAGACCCTACAGACGTTACTAGGTCACACTGACAGACCCTACAGAGGTTACTAGGTCACACTGACACAGACCCTACAGAGGTTACTAGGTCACACTGACACAGACCCTACAGAGGTTACTAGGTCACGCTGACAGACCCTACAGAGGTTACTAGGTCACTGACAGACCCTACAGAGGTTACTAGGTCACTGACAGACCCTACAGAGGTTACTAGGTCACACTGACTGACCCTACAGAGGTTACTAGGTCACACTGACACAGAACCTACAGAGGTTACTAGGTCACACTGACACAGACCCTATAGAGGTTACTAGGTCACACTGACACAGACCCTACAGAGGTTACTTGGTCACACTGACACAGACCCTACAGAGGTTACTAGGTCACACTGACTGACCCTACAGAGGTTACTAGGTCACACTGACACAGACCCTACAGAGGTTACTAGGTCACACTGACACAGACCCTACAGAGGTTACTAGGTCACTGACAGACCCTACAGAGGTTACTAGGTCACACTGACTGACCCTACAGAGGTTACTAGGTCACACTGACACAGACCCTACAGAGGTTACTTGGTCACACTGACAGACCCTACAGAGGTTACTTGGTCACACTGACACAGACCCTACAGAGGTTACTAGGTCACTGACAGACCCTACAGAGGTTACTAGGTCACACTGACAGACCCTACAGACGTTACTAGGTCACACTGACAGACCCTACAGAGGTTACTAGGTCACACTGACAGACCCTACAGAGGTTACTAGGTCACACTGACAGACCCT
>NC_092156.1:6341077-6411077 GCF_045791955.1 Oncorhynchus clarkii lewisi | reverse complement strand
CACAGATAAATCACAGATAAATCCTAACAGGATTTGAAATTGGGTTAGAGTTAGTTCAAATAAACCTATACCTACTAATATTTACCCTGCAGGACCGTAGGGCATGTCATCAATAGCTTTCAAGATGATAGAGATGAATGTGTGTATGAAGTTCTCCCCTCCCACCCAGTCTAGTTATCTCTACCTTTACAACACCTTCTTTAGACCACAGGAAGGAGGAAGTGCTTTGGATGTCCTTGCCAGTCTCCCCAGAGGGGCTGCATGTCGAGGCACACCTCACCTCCTCTGTCTTGTCTGGGGGCGACGGTCACGTCTCCTCATTAGATCTGCCTCCCAAATGGAACAGCATGCCCACTAGGACTCACTACAGACCCTGGTTCGATTTCAGGCTGTGTCACAACCGGATGTGATTGGGTGTCCCATAGGGCGGCGCACAATCGTCCCAGCGTCGTCCCGGGTTTGGCCCAGGGTAGGCAGGTCATTGTACATAAAACATGTGTTCTTAACTGACTGGCTAAATGAAGGTGAAATCAAATATAAATAAAAGATAGGTAGGGTGCCATTTGGAACGCAAACCGCGCGCGCGCGTGTGTGTGTGTGTGTGTGTGTGTGTGTGTGTGTGTGTGTGTGTGTGTGTGTGTGTGTGTGTGTGTGTGTGTGTGTGTGTGTGTGTGTGTGTGTGTGTGTGTGTGTGTGTGTGTGTGTGTGTGTGTTTTTTCTAGGAAGTCTTGTGTACAGAACTACAGCCAGTCTGGTCAGCCAGTAGACACACACAACGCCTACCTCTGAAATGAGAGGACACACCACCTACCGCCATTCTGATAGAAGGTTTCTGATCCCTTTGCCAGGAGCAGACCGTAGATGCCCATTGTTACAGTGTATCTGATTTATGTATGGTCATTGTTACAGGGTATCTGAGTTATGTATGGTCATTGTTACAGGGTATCTGAGTTATGCATGGTCATTGTTACAGAGTATCTGAGTTATGTATGGTCATTGTTACAGGGTATCTGAGTTATGTATGGTCATTGTTACAGAGTATCTGAGTTATGCATGGTCGTTGTTACAGAGTATCTGAGTTATGTATGGTCATTGTCACAGGGTATCTGAGTTATGTATGGTCATAGTTACAGGGTATCTGAGTTATGCATGGTCATTGTCACAGGGTATCTGAGTTATGTATGGTCATTGTCACAGGGTATCTTGTCTTATGGGTCTTGGAGTTCCTCCTCCTCATACCAGATAGTAAAGGATTATGGGTCTTGGAGTTCCTCCTCCTCATACCAGATAGTAAAGGATTATGGGTCTTGGAGTTCCTCCTCCTCATACCAGATAGTAAAGGATTATGGGCCTTGGAGTTCCTCCTCCTCATACCAGATAGTAAAGGATTATGGGCCTTGGAGTTCCTCCTCCTCATACCAGATAGTAAAGGATTATGGGTCTTGGAGTTCCTCCTCCTCATACTAGATAGTAAAGGATTATGGGCCTTGGAGTTCCTCCTCCTCATACCAGATTGTAAAGGATTATGGGTCTTGGAGTTCCTCCTCCTCATACCAGATAGTAAAGGATTATGGGCCTTGGAGTTCCTCCTCCTCATACCAGATTGTAAAGGATTATGGGTCTTGGAGTTCCTCCTCCTCATACCAGATAGTAAAGGATTATGGGTTGACTTAGTACTGAGACCTATAGGAGTACTGAGTGAGTTGACTTAGTACTGAGACCTATAGGAGTACTGAGTGAGTTGACTTAGTACTGAGACCTATAGGAGTACTGAGTGAGTTGACTTAGTACTGAGACCTATAGGAGTACTGAGTGAGTTGACTTAGTACTGAGACCTATAGGAGTACTGAGTGAGTTGACTTAGTACTGAGACCTATAGGAGTACTGAGTGAGTTGACTTAGTAATGAGACCTATAGGAGTACTGAGTGAGTTGACTTAGTACTGAGACCTATAGGAGTACTGAGTGAGTTGACTTAGTGCTGAGACCTATAGGAGTACTGAGTGAGTTGACTTAGTGCTGAGACCTATAGGAGTACTGAGTGAGTTGACTTAGTAATGAGACCTATAGGAGTACTGAGTATGTATATACTGTACTCGATACCATCTACTGTATCTTGCCTATGCTGCTCTGTACCATCACTCATTCATATATCCTTATGTACATATTCTTTATCCCCTTACACTGTGTACAAGACAGTAGTTTTGGAATTGTTAGTTAGATTACTTGTTGGTTATTACTGCATTGTCGGAACTTGAAGCACAAGCATTTCGCTACACTCGCATTAACATCTGCTAACCATGTGTACGTGACAAATAAAATTTGATTTGATTTGAGTGAGTTGACTTAGTACTGAGATCTATAGGAGTACTGAGTGAGTTGACTTAGTACTGAGACCTATAGGAGTACTGAGTGAGTTGACTTAGTACTGAGACCTATAGGAGTACTGAGTGAGTTGACTTAGTACTGAGACCTATAGGAGTACTGAGTGAGTTGACTTAGTACTGAGACCAATAGGAGTACTGAGTGAGTTGACTTAGTACTGAGACCTATAGGAGTACTGAGTGAGTTTACTTAGTACTGAGACCTATAGGAGTACTGAGTGAGTTGACTTAGTACTGAGACCTATAGGAGTACTGAGTGAGTTGACTTAGTACTGAGACCAATAGGAGTACTGAGTGAGTTGACTTAGTACTGAGACCTATAGGAGTACTGAGTGAGTTGACTTAGTACTGAGACCTATAGGAGTACTGAGTGAGTTGACTTAGTGCTGAGACCTATAGGAGTACTGAGACCTATAGGAGTACTGAGTGAGTTGACTTAGTGTTGAGACCTATAGGAGTACTGAGTGAGTTGACTTAGTGTTGAGACCTATAGGAGTACTGAGTGAGTTGACTTAGTGCTGAGACCTATAGGAGTACTGAGTGAGTTGACTTAGTGTTGAGACCTCAGTCAGCTCACCTCAAGGAGGGAGCATCACGATGACTCAGTGCGAGTCACTGTGAGTCGCCCACTTCACAGGGAGGAACCCCAGACCATTTTAAGATGGCCGCCACATTAAAGGCAGCCCCAGGCTCAGTAGTGTTGAGTAATACTGTGACTGTGGGGGTTGCTGCTCCGGGGATTCATTACCTACAATACTCACATCACAACGTACATGCAGCTATGTCATAACCACATTTGGTAGTTAATGTCCCATTTACTGAGTCTCAAACCCTATCCATTTCTCCCATCTGGCCTCAAACTCGTTTTTCCCTCATTCTTCACAAATAAGTCATCTTTTCCATATTCTAGATTTCTTGTATAATGTCTAACCAATCATCTAGTTTCAGAGGATATACCAATCACATGTCCTTATCTCATCCTGCACATCTCCTAGGTAGACAACAGAGGAAGTCCTAGGGACACCATAGCTCAGGATGTCATTTAAATGTAACTTTTTATTTAACTAGGCAAGTCAGTTAAGAACAAATTCTTATTTACAAGGACGACCTACCTCGGCCAAACCCGGACGATGCTGGGCCAATTGTGCCCAGTCCTTACGGGACTCCCATTCATGGCCGGTTGTGTGATACAGCCTGGATTCAAACCAGGGTGTCTGTAGTGACGCCCCTAGCACTGAGATGCAGTGCCTTAGACCGCTGAGCCACTCTGAAACCCAAATAGTAGAACACACGTTATCCAAAAACACATTCCCAGAAGATTGCGTTTCCTTTACTTTCCATCAAGCTGTGGTACAATACTGAAGTGACCCTACGTTTCCATCCCCTATATGGGGCGGCAGGGTAGCCTAGTGGTTAGAGTGTAGTGGCGGTAGGTAGCCTAGTGGTTAGAGTGTAGGGAAGGCAGGTTAGCCTAGTGGTTAGAGTGTAGGGACGGTAGGGTAGCCTAGTGGTTAGAGTGTTGGACTAGTAACCGGAAGGTTACAAGTTCAAATCCCCGAGCTGACAAAGTACAAATCTGTCGTTCTGCCTCTGAACAGGCAGTTAACCCACTGTTCGTTCCTAGACAGTCATTGAAAATAAGAATTTGTTCTTAACTGACTTGCCTAGTTAAATAAAGGAATAATAAAATGTTTTTAAATATGCTTTCCTAAGACCACTCAAAACGCCATTTGAGTCCATGAGGGAGTTTCGCTGCTATACTTCTTCTATATAGTAATCCCTTACTCGTAAGTATCTGTACTGAACAAGAATATAAACCCAACATGCAACATTTTCAAAAATGTTACTGAGTTACAGTTCATATGAGGAAATCATTCAATTGAAATAAATAAATTAGGCCTGAATCTATTTATTTCACATGACTGGGAATACAGATATGGTTGGCAAGGTAGTCTAGTGGATGGAGCGTTGGCCCAGTAACCGAAAGGTTGCAAGATCGTATCCCCGAGCTGACAAGGTAAAAAAAAATCTCTCTTTCAGCCCCTGGACAAGGCAGTTTAACCCACTGTTCCCCGGTAGGCCGTCATTGTAAATAAGATTTTGTTCTTAACTGACTTGCCTAGTTAAATAAAGATTCAATAAATATGCATCTGTTGCATTTACATTTTGTCACAGATACCTTAAAAGAAATGGGCCTCAGGATCTCGTCAATATATTTCTGTGTATTCAAACTGCCATCGATAAAATGCAATAGTCCTAGTAGCCCGTAGCTTATGCCTGCCCCATACCCTAACCCCACCGCCACCACCACGGGGCACTCTGTTCACAACAGTGACATCAGCAAACCCCTCGCCCACACGATGTCATACACGTGGTTTGCAGTTGGATGTACTGCCAAATCCTCTGCTGATCTTTGGCCCACCCACGTGGCAACAGCAACAGTTTCAATGGACAAAGAATTCTGTTTTCCTCCTTGGTTCTCATTTCACCGCCAGGACTATAGCAGTTGAATTTCGGGCTGGTTATTTACTGTGGTTGATGGTGGACGTGGTCCCCAGGTGTGGGTGCATTAGATACAGGCTATGTGTTGGCTTATAATAAAATAATAAAATAATAAAATAAATGGAACAGAGATTTCTGGTTCCACTTTATATCAACTCCCCTATCTACCCTCCCCCTCGTTTCCCCAGAGAGAAGAATGTCACAAAGAAACACCCCTAACTACTCCCCCCCCCCCCACTGAGACAGGAAGTGCTGTTAAAGATATGTTATTCCATAGTTGACTCCATCTATGTCACCTCTTAGTCAATAGTAAAGATAAGGTTTCTCAATGGAGACCAAATGGATGGTGTAAATTACAGGGCTGCTAGGCAGGGCTGGAAAAACGAATGAAATTATAAGAATTCACATCTCTATGTGGACCCTCCTCAAAAAGTCAACTACTTTGACCTTGGTCACCGGCCCAGAGACGTTGGTCACCGGCCCAGAGACGTTGGTCACCCGGCCCAGAGACGTAGGTCACCCGGCCCAGAGACGTTGGTCACCGGCCCAGAGACGTTGGTCACCGGCCCAGAGACGTTGGTCACCGGCCCAGAGACGTTGGTCACCGCCCAGAGATCATGTATAATTTGGATAATTTGAACACTGACCAAATGGACGTCTACAGTATCTCTGACCAGTTGGACATGGGAACTTGATCAGGCAATGTTGCCTCAGGTTCTGACAGATAGACAGACAGACAGATAGACGGATAGAAGGGAACTTGACTCAGATGACAAGTGACAGTTAATAGACCTCTTTGTCTCAGCATTGTCAGATTATCTCTGTCTCTCTGTCTCTCTTTCTGTATCTCTTTGTCTCAGCATTGTCAGATTATCTCTGTCTCTCTCTGTCTCTCTTTCTGTGTCTCTTTGTCTTTGTGTCTCTTTGTCTCTCTGTACCTCCCTCTATCTCAGTGTCTCTATCTCTGTGTCTCTCTCTATCTCTGTGTCTCTCTCTCTCTGTGTCTCTATCTGTGTCTCTCTCTATCTCTGTGTCTCTCTCTCTCCCTATCTCTGTGTCTCTCTCTGTCTCTCTCTATCTCTGTGTCTCTCTCTCTCTGTGTCTCTCTCTCTCTCTCTGTGTGTCTCTCTCTCTCTCTGTTTCTCTCTCTCTCTCTGTGTCTCTCTCTCTCTGTCTCTCTCTCTGTGTCTCTCTCTCTCTCTCTCTCTCTCTCTCTCTGTCTCTCTGTCTCTATCTCTCTCTGTCTCTCTCTCTCTCTCTGTCTCTATCTCTCTCTGTCTCTCTATCTCTCTCTGTCTCTCTCTCTCTCTCTGTTTGTCCCTCTCTCTGTGTGTCTATGTCTCTCTCTCTCTCTGTGTCTTTCTCTCTTTCTCTCCAGTCCTCCTCCCTATCTCCCATCAACTTTCAGGAGTCTCCTTTCATGTCATAAGAGGTCGCACCCTTTTGTCCTGGCCCCGGACACACACAGACACACACACACACACACACACACACACACACGTGCTCAGTTTTTACAGTCTCCAATATAGACACAAAAATGTTTTCAAATGGTCCAGGTCCCACTGCCTTGAGGAGCAGAGGAAAAGAGGAAGTGTTAAAGGCTAATGTGGTGCTGCTGAGTGGCAGGGACAGGTCTGAGACCAGATCAGGTTGCAGGAGCAGAGGAGCACCTCTTTATTGTCAGGATCATCATGGCCTGAGGTGTGTCTGAGTGAAATGAGACTTCTCTCTTTAATACTAGTGGGGTCTCAGACCCCTGGATCTGCCCTGAGGCTGAGTGAAATGAGACTTCTCTCTATGATACTAGTGGGGTCTCAGACCCCTGGATCTGCCCTGAGGCTGAGTGAAATTAGACTTCTTTCTTTAATTCTAGTGGGGTCTCAGACCCCTGGATCTGCCCTGGGGCTGAGTGAAATGAGACTCCTCTCTATAATGCTAGTGGGGTCTCGGACCCCTGGATCTGCCCTGAGGCTGAGTGAAATGACAGTTACATTGCTTTGTATTCAAATAATGATGCATGAGCTCATTGGGTTGAAGAAGTGAGGTGAGAAGTTGTATTTTAACTCTGTAAATTAAATTAATGTCAGCTTTGGGGACAGATAGTGGCTCACTTTCTGCCAGAGGAGACTGCAAACGAGTGTATAAAAATCACAGTTTATGTTCCAACGAACAACAGAAGAGAAAGGAGGAGAAGAAGGAGACTGTTGTCATGGTTGCCGTTAGTTTGAAGATGTAATCCGGAGACAGGTGTTTTATACAACAACCTTCTGTGTGTTCTCTTTTCCACTCCCTCCGGCATATTTGCAATCAAACGCCAGAATTTTCTCCATCTTCTCATACTCTGCTTCCACCGGGCATTTCACTGATATCAAAACTCGGTCAACTTCTTCCCGAGACAACAACACAGCCGTTTCAGAAGACCTACGTCAGGGATTTCGTCACCATCTGATTCCTTTTCAGAGTCAGAGAGAGTCAACATGGTACGATCGTCCTCCAGAAAGAGGAGATTGTTAGCAACACTTTTACAGTTCTTCATGACGTCTTTTCAGAAAAGCTGCGTTTAGAAAGGAGTACCTACACATACTGAGCAGCTCATGTTATAGACAGAAGCATGCTACATGGCAGACCAATCCCAACTCCTCATCTCTCGGCATGTCCAGCCCATCCATTATCTCAGCCAATCATGGCTAGCGGGAAGGTTCCGGATCTTGTTCCTTGGCTAAACCAACTTGGCTCGCAATTTAACAATTGTAACAGGTTTTTTATTACGGCACATAAAAGTTCACATTTCTGCCTTAAAACATTTTGATAAAAAATAAATGTTTACGCTCAAATGGCTCAGCTGTGTAGCAGTGACATGCGCCTAGTTTCCTGAAACTATCACAAATGTAATTTACCCGAATGGCAATTTTGGACCCAGTCGTCTGCGTTCCTTTACCCCTTGTCCTCTTAAAAGGGCTTTTCCTCTGGCGCCCAGAGATGAGTCAACCAGACACAGTCAGTATGAAGGCGAGGTGTTTTCAAACGGTTCTGTTTGTGTGTACATGTTGTTTTGATATGTTGTCGGAAACTCCTGTCTGTCAGACTTATTCTCACTCAAAGGGAAGTGTGTGTGTGTGTGTGTGTGTGTGTGTGTGGGTGTGTGTGTGTGTATATTTATGCAGTGGTGGAAAAAGTACCCAATTGTCATACTTGAGTAAAAGTAAAGATGACCAGGGAGGTTCTGTTGATAAGTGTGTGAATTGAACCATTTTCCCAACCTTGCTAAGCATTCAAAATGTAATGTGTACTTTTTGGTTTTCAGGGAAAATGTAAGGAGTAAAAACAACATTATTTTCTTTAGAAATGTAGTGAAGTAAAAATAAAAGTTGTCAAAAATATAAATAGTAAAGTACAGATACCCAAAACAACGACTTAAGTAGTACTTTAAAGTATTTTTTACTTATAAGTACTTTACAACACTGTATTTACGGTATTCATCCAAGCTGAAACTATCTTCTGACTTTCAGACCCCAGGAGCCACTTCCTCCTGAGGTGGCTCTGGCCTGTGACCATGGAAACGGTGTCCAATCCTCCTGCAGCCTCAACTCTGAAATTCTTTACACCGTGTGTACTGTAGCAGGGTGTGTGTGATGTTTATGTGAGTGAATACTGTTTTTCAATGTATCTGTATTGGTCTGTGTGTAGTGTCTGTGGTCTCACTTGAGCCTGAGACAGGTGTGTGTACAGTAGACCGTAGACATTGCGTATTGGTCTGTGTGTAGTGTCTGTGGTCTCACTTGAGCCTGAGACAGGTGTGTGTACAGTAGACCGTAGACATTGTGTATTGGTCTGTGTGTAGTGTCTGTGGTCTCACTTGAGCCTGAGACAGGTGTGTGAACAGTAGACTGTAGACATTGCGTATTGGTCTGTGTGTAGTGTCTGTGGTCTCACTTGAGCCTGAGACAGGTGTGTGTACAGTAGACCGTAGACATTCTGCCTGTCTGGAAGACTGCTGCGTTTCTGTTCTACCTGATAATTAATCACACCTGCCCAGCTAACACATAACGTTCTGAGAACCATATTTCTTAGAGCTTGGTGAGAGTGTGGTTGTCCTATGGTTGTTTTGCATACAACCTTCCCACAACTTTCTGGGAATGATGCAGGATAGTTGCTTGGCTTTGGAACATTCTCTGTACATTTAAAGGAACTTGACAAAAAACACATAATTTTCTTGGTATTTTTAGTACTTTAACACAATGTTTCCTGAAGTTAAATTTCATTTCAATGTTGTTAATGTTCTAGGAACGTTCTCCAACTGTTTGACATTGGGAATGTTCTCAAAGAGTTCAGAGAATGTTAAGAAACAACGTTCTTTTGTGGGAAATTCAGTAATTCAGGCATAACATTTCCTACAAGTTTCTATTTAAATGAATGTTCTCAAATTGTTCCAAGAATGTCAAGAAACAACGTTCTTCTGTGGTAATGTTCTCAGAACATTTAGAAAACGTTCCTTAAAAAACCACAAGAAACGTTTAGTAACGTTCAGAGAATGTTATTTAAAAACATCTACATTCCGTTCTCAGCATCAACAAAACTCTCTCTATCCTCTATCTTGTTAAAGTGTGTTCAGGTGTGTTGGCCGCGCCCACTAATTGGCCACATCAGATCTTAGTGAGTCATTATTTCCTTTGAAATGGAGTCTGTTTGAATAGATAAAAATGCACGGCTTTGAATGCGTAAAATAACATGACATGCTAGCTCCATCCTGGTGGAGCAATGGACCAATTCCAACTTCTGTCTCAGAACCTCCCTTCAACCTAAAAATAAATGTTCCCAGAACAGGCTAAATGTTCACTTCTGTTCTCAGAACGTTTTAAAAAAAACCAACATTCCGTTTTACCGTCTGTTCTCAGAACGTTTAAAAAAAAACATTCCGTTTTACCGTCTGTTCTCAGAACGTTTTTAAAAAAAACATTCCGTTTTACCGTCTGTTCTCAGAACGTTTAAAAAAAAAACATTCCGTTTTACCGTCTGTTCTCAGAACGTTTAAAAAAACAAAACATTCCGTTTTACCGTCTGTTCTCAGAACGTTTAAAAAAACAAAACATTCCGTTTTACCGTCTGTTCTCAGAACGTTTAAAAAAAAAACATTCCGTTTTACCGTCTGTTCTCAGAACGTTTAAAAAAAAAACATTCAGTTTTACCGTCTGTTCTCAGAACGTTTAAAAAAACAAAACATTCCGTTTTACCGTCTGTTCTCAGAACGTTTAAAAAAAAAACATTCCGTTTTACCGTCTGTTCTCAGAACGTTTAAAAAAACATTCCGTTTTACCGTCTGTTCTCAGAACGTTTAAAAAAACAAAACATTCCGTTTTACCGTCTGTTCTCAGAACGTTTAAAAAAAAAAAACATTCCGTTTTACCGTCTGTTCTCAGAACGTTTAAAAAAAAAACATTCCGTTTTACCGTCTGTTCTCAGAACGTTTAAAAAAAAACATTCAGTTTTACCGTCTGTTCTCAGAACGTTTAAAAAAACAAAACATTTCGTTTTACCGTCTGTTCTCAGAACGTTTAAAAAAAAACATTCCGTTTTACCGTCTGTTCTCAGAACGTTTAAAAAAACATTCCGTTTTACCGTCTGTTCTCAGAACGTTTAAAAAAACAAAACATTCCGTTTTACCGTCTGTTCTCAGAACGTTTAAAAAAACAAAACATTCCGTTTTACCGTCTGTTCTCAGAACGTTTAAAAAAAAAAACCATTCCGTTTTACCGTCTGTTCTCAGAACGTTTAAAAAAACATTGTTTTACCAGTCGTGTGTGGCTCAGTTGGTAGAGCATGGCACTTGCAACAGCAGAGTTGAGGGTTCAGTTCCAATAGCGGACCAGTTTGAAAACATATTTTAAAAAAAATGCTTTCACTCACTACTGTAGGAGCTCTGGATAAGAACGTCTGGTTAAATGACTAAAACGATTTGCAAAATACAGGACGATGAATGAACAGTCGTCAGTAGAGGTGTTTGTTGCCTTCACTAATATGGGGGTTGATAACAATGTTTTGAGTCGTTTAGCAGGTTGAATCTTTTAATCTCAATTAGACGGTCTATAACTGTGTGTGACTGGATCTGTTTTTAGTTTAAATGTACGGTATACACACACACACACACACACTGGCCCGGTTGTCACACACAGCCCCATGTTCTCAGGGGGAGGCTAATCTAGCAGTGTGTTGACCTGAATACCCACCTCCAGTGTATCCCTCCTTGCCTCCACAAGCTAGGCTGCTTGTTTGTTTCAGACAGTAAAGCAACTAGAGGCTCAGGTGCCTGCATGTCTACAGTCTACACTGGGCACATTATTACCCTGATATCACTGCCCTGATATCACTGCCCTGATATCACTGCCCTGGAGAGGGAGTGGAGGGAGGGAGGGAGGGAGGGAGGGAGAGAGAGAAGGGGGTGAATGTGGAGAGGGAGGGAGAGAAGGGGGTGAAAGTGGAGAGGGAGAAGGGGGTGAAAGTGGAGAGGGAGTGGAGGGAGGGAGAGAAGGGGGTGAAAGTGGAGAGGGAGGGAGATAAGGGGGTGAAAGTGGAGAGGGAGTGGAGGGAGGGAGGGAGATAAGGGGGTGAACGTGGAGAGGGAGGGAGAGAAGGGGGTGAAAGTGGAGAGGGAGAAGGGGGTGAAAGTGGAGAGGGAGTGGAGGGAGGGAGAGAAGGGGGTGAAAGTGGAGGGGTAGTGGAGGGAGGGAGAGAAGGGGGTGAAAGTGGAGAGGGAGGGAGATAAGGGGGTGAAAGTGGAGGGGTAGTGGAGGGAGGGAGATAAGGGGGTGAAAGTGGAGGGGTAGTGGAGGGAGGGAGATAAGGGGGTGAAAGTGGAGGGGTAGTGGAGGGAGGGAGAGAAGGGGGTGAAAGTGGAGAGGGAGGGAGAGGGGGGTGAATGTGGAGAGGGAGTGGAGGGAGGGAGGGAGAGAAGGGGGTGAACGTGGAGAGGGAGGGAGAGAAGGGGGTGAAAGTGGAGAGGGTGGAGGGAGAGAAGGGGGTGAAAGTGGAAGGGAGTGGAGGGAGGGAGAGGGGGTGAAAGTGGAGAGGGAGTGGAGGGAGGGAGAGAAGGGGGTGAAAGTGGAGAGGGAGTGGAGGGAGGGAGAGAAGGGGGTGAAAGTGGAGAGGGAGGGATTGAAGGGGGTGAAAGTGGAGAGGGAGTGGAGGGAGGGAGAGAATGGGGTGAAAGTGGAGAGGGAGGGAGATAAGGGGGTGAAAGTGGAGAGGGAGGGAGGGAGGGAGGGAGGGAGGGAGGGAGGGAGGGAGGGAGAGAGAGAAGGGGGTGAAAGTGGAGAGGGAGGGAGATAAGGGGGTGAAAGTGGAGAGGGAGGGAGGGAGGGAGAGAGAGAAGGGGGTGAAAGTGGAGAGGGAGGGAGATAAGGGGGTGAAAGTAGAGAGGGAGGGAGATAAGGGGGTGAAAGTGGAGAGGTGTGTGCGTGTGTGCGTGCGCTTGCTACAGTACAGAAGACGCTGCGTTGTGCTGGGTGATATTTGCGGTGCGTACCGTGAGATATATCTTCAGACACTGTTTACGTTTTTTGGGGGGGATTTATTTTTATGTTATTTATTTGAATCTGTTCAGTCAACCAGCAAAGCAACTCTTCTGAAACCAGGGTTAAGTTTTGTTGCAGTCTTTCCCTCGTTGGCTTTGACTCTGGACTGATCACGGGCCGATAAGGAGAGGAGGGGAGAAGAGAAGGGGGGGGGGGGGGGGGGGGTCAGTGACTTCAAAGTGACGTGGCAGCATTCTCCCGACCGGGGCTGTTTACACTGCTCAGTGAAGTCTGCATTCCTGCCTTTAATTTTTCCATGGCATTCCAAGAGGAGCTCCATACTCCCTGCCGTGTGCCGTTGGGATCAGTGACGTTAACTCCCCCTCTTCCTCCACCCGTCCGCTTACACTCCCTCCCTCTTTCGCCGACATTAAAGCGAGACGAGGCCAACATTCGAGGAGCATGGAGCACATGCACCACACTCAGCAGGGTGCCCCAGGGAGAGAGGGTTTAGTTTACCCTTCTGTTCTTCCTCCTCGTTATCAGTGGTGGAGAAAGTACTCAATTGTCATACTGTAGTAAAAGTAAAGATACCTTAAAAAGAAAATTACTAAGTAAAAGTCACACAGTAAAATACTACTTGAGTAAAAGTCTAAAAGTATTTGGTTTTAAATATACTTAAGTATCAAAAGTACAAAGAACAAGTTTAAACCATTTCAAATTCCTTATATTTAAGGAAAGCAGATAGCACAATTTTCCTTTTTTTTGTTGTTGATTTATTGGCAGATAGGCACACTTCAACACTCACACATCATTTACAAATGAAGCATTTGTGTTTAGTGAGTCCTCCAGATCAGAGGCAGCAGGGATGACCAGGGATGTTCTCTGTTTAGTGAGTACTCCAGATCAGAGGCAGTAGGGATGTTCTCTGTTTAGTGAGTCCTCCAGATCAGAGGCAGTAGGGATGACCAGGGATGTTCTCTGTTTAGTGAGTCCTCCAGATCAGAGGCAGTAGGGATGACCAGGGATGTTCTCTGTTTAGTGAGTCCTCCAGATCAGAGGCAGTAGGGATGACCAGGGATGTTCTCTGTTTAGTGAGTCCACCAGATCAGAGGCAGTAGGGATGACCAGGGATGTTCTCTGTTTAGTGAGTCCTCCAGATCAGAGGCAGTAGGGATGACCAGGGATGTTCTCTGTTTAGTGAGTCCTCCAGATCAGAGGCAGTAGGGATGTTCTCTGTTTAGTGAGTCCTCCAGATCAGAGGCAGTAGGGATGTTCTCTGTTTAGTGAGTCCTCCAGATCAGAGGCAGTAGAGATGACCAGGAATGTTCTCTGTTTAGTGAGTCCTCCAGATCAGAGGCAGTAGGGATGACCAGGGATGTTCTCTGTTTAGTGAGTCCTCCAGATCAGAGGCAGTAGGGATGACCAGGGATGTTCTCTGTTTAGTGAGTCCTCCAGATCAGAGGCAGTAGGGATGACCAGGGATGTTCTCTGTTTAGTGAGTCCACCAGATCAGAGGCAGTAGGGATGACCAGGGATGTTCTCTGTTTAGTGAGTCCTCCAGATCAGAGGCAGTAGGGATGACCAGGGATGTTCTCTGTTTAGTGAGTCCTCCAGATCAGAGGCAGTAGGGATGTTCTCTGTTTAGTGAGTCCTCCAGATCAGAGGCAGTAGGGATGTTCTCTGTTTAGTGAGTCCTCCAGATCAGAGGCAGTAGAGATGACCAGGAATGTTCTCTGTTTAGTGAGTCCTCCAGATCAGAGGCAGTAGGGATGACCAGGGATGTTCTCTGTTTAGTGAGTCCTCCAGATCAGAGGCAGCAGTTATGACCAGGGATGTTCTCTGTTTAGTGAGTCCACCAGATCAGAGGCAGTAGGGATGACCAGGGATGTTCTCTGTTTAGTGAGTCCTCCAGATACGAGGCAGCAGTTATGACCAGGGATGTTCTCTGTTTAGTGAGTCCTCCAGATCAGAGGCAGCAGTTATGACCAGGGATGTTCTCTGTTTAGTGAGTCCACCAGATCAGAGGCAGTAGGGATGACCAGGGATGTTCTCTGTTTAGTGAGTCCTCCAGATACGAGGCAGCAGTTATGACCAGGGATGTTCTCTGTTTAGTGAGTCCACCAGATCAGAGGCAGTAGGGATGACCAGGGATGTTCTCTGTTTGGTGAGTCCTCCAGATCAGAGGCAGTAGGGATGACCAGGGATGTTCTCTGTTTAGTGAGTCCTCCAGATCAGAGGCAGTAGGGATGACCAGGGATGTTCTCTGTTTAGTGAGTCCTCCAGATCAGAGGCAGTAGGGATGACCAGGGATGTTCTCTGTTTAGTGAGTCCTCCAGATCAGAGGCAGTAGGGATGACCAGGGATGTTCTCTTGATAAGTGTGTGAATTGGACCATTTTCATGTCAAAGTGTAACTAGTAATTTTGGGTGTATGGAGTAAAAACTATATTTATTTTATTTAGAAATGTAAAAGTAAAAGTTGGCAAAACTATAAATAGTAAGATAAAGTACAGATACCCCCAAAAAACTACTTAAGTAGTACTTTAAAGTATTTTTACTTAAGTACTTTACAACACTGCTTTGTTATCCTTTTCCTATTCTTCTTCCCCTTTACCATCCTCTTCTTCCTCCCTCTCCCGGTCATCAGTCATTCCCTGGACATTTGGCATTCACTGCCTCACATTACAGCCCACACAAGACCCTGTTATTCTGTGAGGACCCTTTGTCAACGCATTTCTTCCAGGCATCAATCACAGCTTCAACTCCCTGTTTTCTGAAGGAAAAGTAAAACAGTAAGTAACAATTATGCCCCTCAATGACAAGCTGTTGTGAGAGTGGTGCCACGTCACAGAAAACCCTGCTGATTCTTTTATGTGTATTTACTACAGTGCTGTCAAGGCCGTTGTTTTGGGTCATATCCACATCTAGTGTTGTCAAGGCTGTTGTTTTGGGTCATATCCACATCTAGTGTTGTCAAGGCCGTTGTTTTGGGTCGTATCCACATCTAGTGCTGTCAAGGCCGTTGTTTTGGGTCATATCCACATCTAGTGTTGTCAAGGCCGTTGTTTTGGGTCGTATCCACATCTAGTGTTGTCAAGGCTGTTGTTTTGGGTCGTATTCATATCTAGTGTAGTCAAGGCTGTTGTTTTGGGTCATATTCACATCTAGTGTTGTCAAGGCTGTTGTTTTGGGTCATATTCACATCTAGTGTTGTCAAGGCTGTTGTTTTGGGTCATATTCACATCTAGTGTTGTCAAGGCTGTTGTTTTGGGTCGTATCTACATCTAGTGTTGTCAAGGCTGTTGTTTTGGGTCATATTCACATCTAGTGTTGTCAAGGCTGTTGTTTTGGGTCGTATCCACATCTAGTATTGTCAAGGCCGTTGTTTTGGGTCATATTCACATCTAGTGTTGTCAAGGCCGTTGTTTTGGGTCATATCCACATATAGTGTTGTCAAGGCTGTTGTTTTGGGTCGTATCCACATCTAGTGTTGTCAAGGCTGTTGTTTTGGGTCGTATCCACATCTAGTGTTGTCAAGGCTGTTGTTTTGGGTCGTATCCACACCTAGTGTTGTCAAGGCTGCTGTTTTGGGTCGTATCCACATCTAGTGTTGTCAAGGCCGTTGTTTTGGGTCGTATCCACATCTAGTGTTGTCAAGGCTGTTGTTTTGGGTCATATTCACATCTACTGTTGTCAAGGCCGTTGTTTTGGGTCATATTCACATCTAGTGTTGTCAAGGCTGTTGTTTTGGGTCGTATCCACATCTAGTGTTGTCAAGGCTGTTGTTTTGGGTCGTGTTCACATCTAGTGTAGTCAAGGCTGTTGTTTTGGGTCATATTCACATCTAGTGTTGTCAAGGCTGTTGTTTTGGGTCATATTCACATCTAGTGTTGTCAAGGCTGTTGTTTTGGGTCATATTCACATCTAGTGTTGTCAAGGCTGTTTTTTTGGGTCGTATCTACATCTAGTGTTGTCAAGGCTGTTGTTTTGGGTCATATTCACATCTAGTGTTGTCAAGGCTGTTGTTTTGGGTCGTATCCACATCTAGTATTGTCAAGGCCGTTGTTTTGGGTCATATTCACATCTAGTGTTGTCAAGGCCGTTGTTTTGGGTCATATCCACATATAGTGTTGTCAAGGCTGTTGTTTTGGGTCGTATGCACATCTAGTGTTGTCAAGGCTGTTGTTTTGGGTCGTATCCACATCTAGTGTTGTCAAGGCTGTTGTTTTGGGTCGTATCCACACCTAGTGTTGTCAAGGCTGTTGTTTTGGGTCGTATCCACATCTAGTGTTGTCAAGGCCGTTGTTTTGGGTCGTATCCACATCTAGTGTTGTCAAGGCTGTTGTTTTGGGTCATATTCACATCTACTGTTGTCAAGGCCGTTGTTTTGGGTCATATTCACATCTAGTGTTGTCAAGGCTGTTGTTTTGGGTCGTATCCACATCTAGTGTTGTCAAGGCCGTTGTTTTGGGTCGTATCCACATCTAGTGTTGTCAAGGCTGTTGTTTTGGGTCATATTCACATCTAGTGTTGTCAAGGCCGTTGTTTTGGGTCATATTCACATCTAGTGTTGTCAAGGCTGTTGTTTTGGGTCGTATCCACATCTAGTGTTGTCAAGGCTGTTGTTTTGGGTCGTATCCACATCTAGTGTTGTCAAGGCTGTTGTTTTGGGCCGTATCCACATCTAGTGTTGTCAAGGCTGTTGTTTTGGGTCGTATCCACATCTAGTGTTGTCAAGGCTGTTGTTTTGGGTCGTATCCACATCTAGTGTTGTCAAGGCTGTTGTTTTGGGTCGTATCCACATCTAGTGTTGTCAAGGCTGTTGTTTTGGGTCGTATCCACATCTAGTGTTGTCAAGGCTGTTGTTTTGGGTCGTATCCACATCTAGTGTTGTCAAGGCCGTTGTTTTGGGTCGTATCCACATCTAGTGTTGTCAAGGCCGTTGTTTTGGGTCATATCCACATCTAGTGTTGTCAAGGCTGTTGTTTTGGGTCGTATCCACATCTAGTGTTGTCAAGACTGTTGTTTTGGGTCGTATCCACATCTAGTGTTGTCAAGACTGTTGTTTTGGGTCGTATCCACATCTAGTGTTGTCAAGGCTGTTGTTTTGGGTCATATTCACATCTAGTGTAGTCAAGGCTGTTGTTTTGGGTCATATTCACATCTAGTGTTGTCAAGGCTGTTGTTTTGGGTCGTATCCACATCTAGTGTTATCAAGGCCGTTGTTTTGGGTCGTATCCACATCTAGTGTTGTCAAGGCTGTTGTTTTGGGTCATATCCACATCTAGTGTTGTCAAGGCTGTTGTTTTGGGTCATATTCACATCTAGTGTTGTCAAGGCTGTTGTTTTGGGTCATATTCACATCTAGTGTTGTCAAGGCTGTTGTTTTGGATCGTATCCACGTCTAGTGTTGTCATGGCTGTTGTTTTGGGTCATATTCACATCTAGTGTAGTCAAGGCTGTTGTTTTGGGTCATATTCACATCTAGTGTTGTCAAGGCTGTTGTTTTGGGTCATATTCACATCTAGTGTAGTCAAGGCTGTTGTTTTGGGTCATATTCACAGCTAGTGTTGTCAAGGCTGTTGTTTTGGGTCGTATCCACATCTAGTGTTGTCAAGGCCGTTGTTTTGGGTCGTATCCACATCTTGTGTTGTCAAGGCTGTTGTTTTGGGTCGTATCCACATCTAGTGTTGTCAAGGCTGTTGTTTTGGGTCGTATCCACATCTAGTGTTGTCAAGGCTGTTGTTTTGGGTCGTATCCACATCTAGTGTTGCCAAGGCCGTTGTTTTGGGTCATATCCACATCTAGTGTTGTCAAGGCTGTTGTTTTGGGTCATATCCACATCTAGTGTTGTCAAGGCTGTTGTTTTGGGTCGTATCCACATCTAGTGTAGTCAAGGCTGTTGATTTGGGTCGTATCCACATCTAGTGTTGTCAAGGCTGTTGTTTTGGGTCATATCCACATCTAGTGTAGTCAAGGCTGTTGTTTTGGGTCATATCCACATCTAGTGTTGTCAAGGCTGTTGTTTTGGGTCATTTTCACATCTAGTGTTGTCAAGGCCGTTGTTTTGGGTCATATCCACATCTAGTGTTGTCAAGGCTGTTGTTTTGGGTCATATCCACATCTAGTGTTGTCAAGACTGTTGTTTTGGGTCGTATCCACATCTAGTGTTGTCAAGGCTGTTGTTTTGGGTCGTATCCACATCTAGTGTTGTCAAGGCCGTTGTTTTGGGTCATATCCACATCTAGTGTTGTCAAGGCCGTTGTTTTGGGTCATATCCACATCTAGTGTGTTCAAGGCCATTGTTTTGGGTCATATCCACATCTAGTGTTGTCAAGGCCGTTGTTTTGGGTCATATCCACATCTTGTGTTGTCAAGGCCGTTGTTTTGGGTCATATTCACATCTAGTGTTGTCAAGGCCGTTGTTTTGGGTCATATTCACATCTAGTGTTGTCAAGGCCGTTGTTTTGGGTCATATTCACATCTAGTGTTGTCAAGGCCGTTGCTTTGGGTCATATCCACATCTAGTGTTGTCAAGGCTGTTGTTTTGGGTCATATCCACATCTAGTGTTGTCAAAGCTGTTGTTTTGTGTCCTATCCACATCTAGTGTTGTCAAGGCTGTTGTTTTGGGTCGTATTCACATCTAGTGTTGTCAAGGCCGTCGTTTGGGTCGTATTCACATCTAGTGTTGTCAAGGCCGTCGTTTTGGGTCATATTCACATGCAGAAAGAGCAACTGCAACAACCCAGGGCTTTAATTTGTCCTTTTTAATTGGCCCGTGCTTCTTCATGACTCTGTCTCTCCTACGAAAAAAACACAGGACTGATTATGGGTTTCCCTGGGGAGCAGAGGGATGGAGTGGTGCTGAGTCACCACTCCAGGGAGAGAGAGAAGAAGAAGAAGAGAGAGAGGGGAGAGCGAGAAGAAGAAGAAGAGAGAGGGGGAGAGAGAGAAGAAGAAGAAGAGAGAGGGGGGAGAGAGAGAAGAAGAAAAAGAGAGCGGGGGGAGAGAGAGAAGAAGAAGAGGGGGAGGGAGAGAAGAAGAAAGAGTGTTGGAGGGAGGGAAGAAGAGAGAGGAGGGAGGGAAGAAGAGAGAGGGGGAGAGAGAAGAAGAAGAAGAGAGAGGGGGGAGAGAGAAGAAGAGAGAGGGGGGGAGAGAGAAGAATAAGAGAGAGGGGGAGAGAGAGAAGAAGAAGAGAGAGGGGGGAGAGAAGAAGAAGAAGAAGAGAGGGGGGTGAGAAGAAGAAGAGAGGGGGGAGAGAGAGAGAAGAAGAAGAGAGGGGGGAGAGAGAAGAAGAAGAGAGAGGGGGAGAGAAAGAGAAGAAGAAGAGAGAGGGGGGAGAGAAAGAGAAGAAGAGAGAGGGGGGAGAGAGAGAAGAAGAAGAGAGGGGGGGAGAGAGAAGAAGAAGAAGAGAGAAGGGGAGAGAGAAGAAGAAGAAGAGAGAGGGGGGAGAGAGAGAAGAAGAAGAGAGAGTGGGGGTAGAGAGAGAGAAGAAGAGAGGGGGGGAGAGAGAAGAAGAAGAAGAGAGAAGGGGAGAGAGAAGAAGAGAGAGGGGGGGGAGAGAGAGAAGTAGAAGAAGAGGGAGGGGTTAGAGAGAGAAGAAGAAGAGAGAGTTGGGAGACAGAGAAGAAGAAGAGAGAGAAGTGGAGAGAGAAGAAGAGAGAGAAGTGGAGAGAGAAGCAGAAGAAGAGAGAGGGGAGAGAGAGAGAAGTAGAAGAAGAGAGAGGGGGGAGACAGAGAAGAAGAAGAAGAAGAGAGAGGGGGGAGAGAGAGAGAAGAAGAGAGAGGGGGGAGAGAGAGAGAAGAAGAAGAGAGAGTGGGGGTAGAGAGAGAGAAGAAGAGAGGGGGGGAGAGAGAAGAAGAAGAAGAGAGAATGGGAGAGAGAAGAAGAAGAAGAGAGAGGGGGGGGAGAGAGAGAAGTAGAAGAAGAGGGAGGGGGGATGGAGAAGAAGAAGAAGAGAGAAGTGGAGAGAGAAGAAGAAGAAGAGAGAGAAGTGGAGAGAGAAGCAGAAGAAGAGAGAGGGGGGAGAGAGAGAAGTAGAAGAAGAGAGAGGGGGGAGACAGAGAAGAAGAAGAAGAAGAGAGGGGGGGAGAGAGAGAAGAAGAAGAGAGAGGGGGAGAGAGAAGAAGAAGAAGAAGAAGAGAGAGGGGGAGAGAGAGAAAAAGAGAGAGGGGGGAGAGAGAGAAGAACAAGAAGAGGGGGGAGAGAAGAAGAAGAGAGAGGGGGGAGTGAGAGAAGAAGAAGAAGAGGGGGAGTGAGAGAAGAAGAAGAAGAGGGGGAGAGAGAAGAAGAAGAAGAGAGAGAGAAGAAGAGAGAGGGGGGAGAGAGAGAAGAAGAAGAGAGAGGGGGGAGAGAGAGAAGAAGAGAGAGGGGGAGAGAGAGAAGAAGAAGAGAGAGGGGGGAGAGAGAGAAGAAGAAGAGAGAGGGGGGGAGTGAGAGAAGAAGAAGAGGGGGAGGGAGAGAAGAAGAGAGAGGGGGGGAGAGAGAAGAAGAAGAAGAGAGAGGGGGGAGAAAGAAGAAGAAGAGAGAGGGGGGAGAGAGAAGAAGAAGAGAGAGGGGGGAGAGAGAAGAAGAAGAAGAGAGAGGGGGGGGAGAGAGAAGAAGAAGAGAGAGGGGGAGAGAGAAGAAGAAGAAGAGAGAAGGGGAGAGAGAAGAAGAAGAAGAAGAGAGAGGGGGGAGAGAGAGAAGTAGAAGAAGAGGGAGGGGATAGAGAGAGAGAGAGGAAGAAGAAGAGAGGGGGGGAGAGAGAAGAAGAAGAAGAAGAGAGAGAAGAAGAAGAAGAGAGAGGGGGTAGAGAGAAGAAGAAGAAGAGAGAGGGGAGAGAGAGAAGAAGAAGAGAGAGGGGGGAGAGAGAGAAGAAGAAGAGAGAGGGGGAGAGAGAAGAAGAAGAAGAAGAGAGAGGGGGAGAGAGAAGAAGAAGAAGAAGAGAGAGGGGGGAGAGAGAGAAAAAGAGAGAGGGGGGAGAGAGAGAAGAAGAAGAAGAGGGGGGAGAGAAGAAGAAGAGAGAGGGGGGAGTGAGAGAAGAAGAAGAAGAGGGGGGGTGAGAGAAGAAGAAGAAGAGGGGGAGAGAGAAGAAGAAGAAGAGAGAGAGAAGAAGAGAGAGGGGGGAGAGAGAGAAGAAGAAGAGAGAGGGGGGAGAGAGAGAAGAAGAGAGGGGGGGAGAGAGAGAAGAAGAAGAGAGGGGGGGAGAGAGAAGAAGAAGAAGAGAGAGTGGGAGAGAGAGAAGAAGAAGAAGAGAGAGTGGGAGAGAGAAGAAGAAGAAGAGAGAGGGGGGAGAGAGAGAAGAAGAAGAGAGGGGGGGAGAGAAGAAGAAGAAGAAGAGAGAGGGGGGAGAGGAAAAGAGAGATAAAGAGAGAGGGGGGAGAGAGAAAAAGAAGAAGAGAGAGGGGGGAGAAGAAGAACAGAGGGGGGATAAGAAGAAGAAGAGAGAGGGGAGAGAGAGAAGAAGAAGAAGAAGAGGGGGGAGAGAGAGAAGAAGAAGAAGAGAGGGGGGAGAGAGAGAAATAAGAAGAGAGAGGGGGAGAGAAGAAGAAGAAGAGAGAAGGGGGGAGAGAGAGAAGAAGAAGAAGAGGGGAGGAGAGAGAGAAGTAGAAGAAGAGGGAGTGGGAGAGAGAGAAGAAGAAGAGAGATGGGGGGAGAGAGGAAAAGAGAGATAAAGAGAGAGGGGGGAGAGAGAGAAGAAGAAGAAGAGAGAGTGGGAGAGAGAAGAAGAAGAGAGAGGGGGGAGAGAGAGAAGAAGAAGAGAGGGGGGAGAGAGAGAGAAGAAGAAGAGAGATGGGGGGAGAGAGGAAAAGAGAGATAAAGAGAGAGGGGGGAGAGAGAGAAGAAGAAGAAGAGAGAGTGGGAGAGAGAAGAAGAAGAGAGAGGGGGGAGAGAGAGAAGAAGAAGAGAGGGGGGGAGAGAAGAAGAAGAGAGAGTGGGAGAGAGAATAAGAAGAGAGAGGGGGGAGAGAGAGAAGAAGAAGAGAGGGGGGGAGAGAAGAAGAAGAAGAAGAGAGAGGGGGGAGAGAGAGAAGTAGAATAAGAGGGAGGGGGGGAGAGAGAGACAAAGAAGAGGGGGGGAGGGAAAGAGAGAGGGGGGGAGAGGGAAAGAGAGGAAAAGAGAGAGTGGAGAAAAGAGAGAGTGGGAGAGAGAGAAGAAGAAGAAGAGAGAGGGGGGAGAGAGGAAAAGAGAGATCAAGAGAGAGCGGGGAAAAGAGAGATCAAGAGAGAGGGGGAGAGAGAGGAAAAGAAGAAGAGAGAGGGGGGGAGAGAGAGGAAAAGAAGAAGAGAGAGGGGGGGGAGAGAGGAAAAGAAGAAGAGAGGGGGGGGAGAGGAAAAGAATAAGAGAGAGGGGGGAGAGAGAGAAGAAGAAGAGAGAGGGGGGAGAGGAAAAGAGAGAGGGGGGAGAGAGAGAGAAGAAGAAGAAGAGAGGGGGAGAGAGAGAAGAAGAAGAAGAGAGAGGGGGAGAGAGAGAAGAAGAAGGAGAGAGAGAAGAAGAAGAGAGAGGGGGGAGATGAAAAGAGAGAGGGGGGAGAGAGAGAGAAGAGAGGAAAAGAGAGAGCGGAGAAAAGAGAGAGTGGGAGAGAGAGAAGAAGAAGAAGAGAGAGGGGGGAGAGAGGAAAAGAGAGATCAAGAGAGAGCGGGGAAAAGAGAGATCAAGAGAGAGCGGGGAAAAGAGAGATAAAGAGAGAGGGGGAGAGAGAGGAAAAGAAGAAGAGAGAGGGGGGGAGAGAGAGGAAAAGAAGAAGAGAGAGGGGGGGAGAGAGGAAAAGAAGAGAGAGGGGGGAGAGGAAAAGAAGAAGAAGAGAGGGGGGAGAGAGAGAAGAAGAAGAAGAGAGAGGGGGGAGAGAGAGAAGAAGAAGAGAGAGGGGGGAGATGAAAAGAGAGAGGGGGGAGAGAGAGAAGAAGAAGAAGAGAGGGGGAGAGAGAGAAGAAGAAGAGAGAGGGGGGAGATGAAAAGAGAGAGGGGGGAGAGAGAGAGAAGAAGAAGAAGAGAGGGGGGAGAGAAGAAGAAGAAGAGAGAGGGGGGAGAGAGAAGAAGAAGAGAGAGGGGTGAGAGAGAGAGAAGAAGAAAATAGAGTGGGGGTAGAGAGAGAGAAGAAGAGAGGGGGGGAGAGAGAAGAAGAAGAAGAGAGAAGGGGAGAGAGAAGAAGAAGAAGAGAGAGGGGGGGAGAGAGAGAAGTAGAAGAAGAGGGAGGGGGATAGAGAAGAAGAAGAAGAGAGAAGTGGAGAGAGAAGAAGAAGAAGAGAGAGAAGTGGAGAGAGAAGAAGAATAAGAGAGAGGGGGGAGACAGAGAAGAAGAAGAGAGAGGGGGGAGAGAGAGAAGAAGAAGAGAGAGGGGGGGAGTGAGAGAAGAAGAAGAGGGGGAGGGAGAGAAGAAGAGAGAGGGGGGGAGAGAGAAGAAGAAGAAGAGAGAGGGGGAGAGAGAAGAAGAAGAAGAGAGAGGGGGAGAGAGAAGAAGAAGAAGAGAGAGGGGGGAGACAGAGAAGAAGAAGAGAGAGGGGGGAGAGAGAGAAGAAGAAGAGAGAGGGGGGGAGTGAGAGAAGAAGAAGAGGGGGAGGGAGAGAAGAAGAGAGAGGGGGAGAGAGAAGAAGAAGAATAGAGAGGGGGGAGAGAGAAGAAGAAGAGAGAGGGGGAGAGAGAAGAAGAAGAAGAGGGGGAGAGAAGAAGAAGAAGAGGGGGAGAGAGAGAAGAAGAAGAAGAGAGGGGGAGAGAGAAGAAGAAGAGAGAAGGGGGAGAGAGAAGAAGAAGAAGAGAGAGGGGAGAGAGAAGAAGAAGAGAGAGGGGGGAGAGAGAAGAAGAAGAGAGAGGGGGAGAGAGAAGAAGAAGAAGAAGAGAGAGGGGGAGAGAGAGAAAAAGAAGAAGAGGGGGAGAGAAGAAAAAGAAGAGGGGGGGAGAGAGAGAAGAAGAAGAAGAGAGGAGGGAGAGAGAGAAAAAGAAGAAGAGAGACGGGGGAGTGAGAGAAGAAGAAGAAGAGAGAAGGGGAGAGAGAAGAAGAAGAGAGAGAGAAGAAGAAGAAGAGAGAGGGGGAGAGAGAAGAAGAAGAAGAGAGAGGGGGAGAGAGAAAAAGAAGAAGAGAGAGGGGGGGAGAGAGACGAAGAAGAAGAAGAGAGGGGGGGAGAGAGAAAAAGAAGAAGAGAGAGGGGGGGAGAAGAAGAAGAGAGAGGGGGAGAGAGAAGAAGAAGAAGAGAGGGGGGATAAGAAGAAGAAGAGAGAGGGGAGAGAGAGAAGAAGAAGAAGAGAGAGGGGGGAGAAGAAGAAGAGAGAGGGGGAGAGAGAAGAAGAAGAAGAGAGAAGGGGGGAGAGAGAGAAGAAGAGGGGAGAAGGGGGGAGAGAGAGAAGAAAAGGGGAGGAGAGATGAAGTAGAAGAAGAGGGAGTGGGGAGAGAGAAGAAGAAGAGAGAGGGGGGAGAGAGAGAAGAAGAAGAGAGGGGGAGAGAGAAAAAGAAGAAGAGAGAAGGGGGAGAGAGAGAAGAAGAGGGGAGGAGAGATGAAGTAGAAGAAGAGGGAGTGGGGAGAGAGAGAAGAAGAAGAGAGAGGGGGAGAGAGAGAAGAAGAAGAGAGGGGGAGAGAGGAAAAGAGAGATAAAGAGAGAGGGGGGAGAGAGAGAAGAAGAAGAAGAGAGAGGGGGAGAGAGAAGAAGAAGAAGAGAGATGGGGGAGAGAGGAAAAGAGAGATAAAGAGAGAGGGGGGAGAGAGAGAGGAAGAAGAAGAGAGAGGGGGAGAGAGAAGAAGAAGAAGAGAGAGGGGGAGAGAGAGAAGAAGAAGAGAGGGGGGGAGAGAGAGAAGAAGAAGAGTGGGGGAGGGAAAGATAGAGGGATGAGAGGGAAAGAGAGGAAAAGAGAGAGTGGGAGAGAGAGAAGAAGAAGAAGAGAGAGGGGGAGAGAGGAAAAGAGAGATCAAGAGAGAGCGGGGAAAAGAGAGATCAAGAGAGAGCGTGGGAAAAGAGAGATAAAGAGAGAGGGGGGAGAGAGAGAGAAGAAGAAGAAGAGAGGGGGGGAGAGAAGAAGAAGAAGAGAGAGGGGGAGAGAGAAGAAGAAGAGAGAGGGGTGAGAGAGAGAGAAGAAGAAAATAGAGTGGGGGTAGAGAGAGAGAAGAAGAGAGGGGGGGAGAGAGAAGAAGAAGAAGAGAGAAGGGGAGAGAGAAGAAGAAGAAGAGAGAGGGGGGGAGAGAGAGAAGTAGAAGAAGAGGGAGGGGGATAGAGAAGAAGAAGAAGAGAGAAGTGGAGAGAGAAGAAGAAGAAGAGAGAGAAGTGGAGAGAGAAGAAGAATAAGAGAGAGGGGGGAGACAGAGAAGAAGAAGAGAGAGGGGGAGAGAGAGAAGAAGAAGAGAGAGGGGGGGAGTGAGAGAAGAAGAAGAGGGGGAGGGAGAGAAGAAGAGAGAGGGGGGAGAGAGAAGAAGAAGAAGAGAGAGGGGGAGAGAGAAGAAGAAGAAGAGAGAGGGGGAGAGAGAAGAAGAAGAAGAGAGAGGGGGGAGACAGAGAAGAAGAAGAGAGAGGGGGAGAGAGAGAAGAAGAAGAGAGAGGGGGGGAGTGAGAGAAGAAGAAGAGGGGGAGGGAGAGAAGAAGAGAGAGGGGGGGAGAGAGAAGAAGAAGAATAGAGAGGGGAGAGAGAGAGAAGAAGAGAGAGGGGGGAGAGAGAAGAAGAAGAAGAGGGGGAGAGAAGAAGAAGAAGAGGGGGAGAGAGAGAAGAAGAAGAAGAGAGGGGGGAGAGAGAAGAAGAAGAGAGAAGGGGGAGAGAGAAGAAGAAGAAGAGAGAGGGGAGAGAGAAGAAGAAGAGAGAGGGGGGAGAGAGAAGAAGAAGAGAGAGGGGGAGAGAGAAGAAGAAGAAGAAGAGAGAGGGGGAGAGAGAGAAAAAGAAGAAGAGGGGGGAGAGAAGAAAAAGAAGAGGGGGAGAGAGAGAAGAAGAAGAAGAGAGGAGGGAGAGAGAGAAAAAGAAGAAGAGAGACGGGGGAGTGAGAGAAGAAGAAGAAGAGAGAAGGGGAGAGAGAAGAAGAAGAGAGAGAGAAGAAGAAGAAGAGAGAGGGGGAGAGAGAAGAAGAAGAAGAGAGAGGGGGGAGAGAGAAGAAGAAGAAGAGAGAGGGGGGGAGAGAGACGAAGAAGAAGAAGAGAGGGGGGGAGAGAGAAAAAGAAGAAGAGAGAGGGGGGGAGAAGAAGAAGAGAGAGGGGGAGAGAGAAGAAGAAGAAGAGAGGGGGGATAAGAAGAAGAAGAGAGAGGGGAGAGAGAGAAGAAGAAGAAGAGAGAGGGGGGAGAAGAAGAAGAGAGAGGGGGGAGAGAGAAGAAGAAGAAGAGAGAAGGGGGGAGAGAGAGAAGAAGAGGGGAGAAGGGGGAGAGAGAGAAGAAGAGGGGAGGAGAGATGAAGTAGAAGAAGAGGGAGTGGGGAGAGAGAAGAAGAAGAGAGAGGGGGGAGAGAGAGAAGAAGAAGAGAGGGGGAGAGAGAAAAAGAAGAAGAGAGAAGGGGGGAGAGAGAGAAGAAGAGGGGAGGAGAGATGAAGTAGAAGAAGAGGGAGTGGGGAGAGAGAGAAGAAGAAGAGAGAGGGGGAGAGAGAGAAGAAGAAGAGAGGGGGGGAGAGAGGAAAAGAGAGATAAAGAGAGAGGGGGAGAGAGAGAAGAAGAAGAAGAGAGAGGGGGAGAGAGAAGAAGAAGAAGAGAGATGGGGGAGAGAGGAAAAGAGAGATAAAGAGAGAGGGGGGAGAGAGAGAGGAAGAAGAAGAGAGAGGGGGAGAGAGAAGAAGAAGAAGAGAGAGGGGGGAGAGAGAGAAGAAGAAGAGAGGGGGGGAGAGAGAGAAGAAGAAGAGTGGGGGAGGGAAAGATAGAGGGATGAGAGGGAAAGAGAGGAAAAGAGAGAGTGGGAGAGAGAGAAGAAGAAGAAGAGAGAGGGGGGAGAGAGGAAAAGAGAGATCAAGAGAGAGCGGGGAAAAGAGAGATCAAGAGAGAGCGTGGGAAAAGAGAGATAAAGAGAGAGGGGGAGAGAGAGGAAAAGAAGAAGAGAGAGGGGGAGAGAGGAAAAGAAGAAGAGAGAGGGGAGAGAGAGAGAAGAAGAAGAAGAAGAGGGGGGAGAGAGAGAAGAAGAAGAAGAGAGGGGGGGGGAGAGAGAAAAAGAAGAAGAGAGAGGGGGGAGAAGAAGAAGAAGAGGTGGGAGAGAAGAAGAGAGAGGGGGAGAGAGAAGAAGAAGAAGAGAGAAGGGGGGAGAGAGAGAAGAAGAGGGGAGGAGAGATGAAGTAGAAGAAGAGGGAGTGGGGAGAGAGAGAAGAAGAAGAGAGAGGGGGAGAGAGAGAATAAGAAGAAGAGAGATGGGGGAGAGAGGAAAAGAGAGAGGGGGAGAGAGACGAAGAAGAGAGGGGGGGGAGGAAAAGAGAGATAAAGAGAGAGGGGGGAGAGAGAGAAGAAGAAGAAGAGAGAGGGGGAGAGAGAAGAAGAAGAAGAGAGAGGGGGGAGAGAGAGAGAAGAAGAAGAGAGGGGGGGAGAGAAGAAGAAGAAGAAGAAGAAGAGAGAGGGGGGGGAGAGAGACAAAGAAGAGTGGGGGAGGGAAAGATAGAGGGATGAGAGGGAAAGAGAGGAAAAGAGAGAGCGGAGAAAAGAGAGAGTGGGAGAGAGAGAAGAAGAAGAAGAGAGAGGGGGGGAGAGAGGAAAAGAGAGATCAAGAGAGAGCGGGGAAAAGAGAGATCAAGAGAGAGCGGGGAAAAGAGAGATAAAGAGAGAGGGGGAGAGAGAGGAAAAGAAGAAGAGAGAGGGGGGGGAGAGGAAAAGAAGAAGAGAGAGGGGGGAGAGAGAGAAGAAGAAGAAGAGAGAGGGGGGAGAGGAAAAGAGAGAGGGGGGAGAGAGACGAAGAAGAGAGGGGGGGAGGAAAAGAGAGATAAAGAGAGAGGGGGGAGAGGGAAAGAGAGGAAAAGAGAGAGCGGGGAAAAGAGAGAGTGGGAGAGAGAAGAAGAAGAAGAGAGAGGGGGGAGAGAGACGAAGAAGAGAGGGGGAGAGGAAAAGAGAGATCAAGAGAGAGCGGGGAAAAGAGAGATCAAGAGAGAGGGGGAGAGAGAGGAAAAGAAGAAGAGAGAGCGGGGCAGCGGGGAAAAGAGAGATAAAGAGAGAGGGGGAGAGCGGGGAAGAGAGAGGGGGAGAGAGAGAAGAAGAGAGAGGGGAGAGCGGGGAAAAGAGAGAAGAAGAGAGAGGGGGAGAGAGAGAAGAAGAGAGAGCGGGGAAAAGAGAGATAAAGAGAGAGGGGGAGAGAGAGGAAAAGAAGAAGAGAGAGGGGGGAGCGGGGAAAAGAGAGATAAAGAGAGAAGAAGAGAGAGCGGGTAAAAGAGAGAAGAAGAGAGAGGGGGAGAGAGAGAAGAAGAGAGAGCGGGGAAAAGAGAGATAAAGAGAGAGGGGGAGAGAGAGGAAAAGAAGAAGAGAGAGGGGGGAGCGGGGAAAAGAGAGATAAAGAGAGAAGAAGAGAGAGCGGGTAAAAGAGAGAAGAAGAGAGAGGGGGAGAGAGAGAAGAAGAGAGAGCGGGGAAAAGAGAGATAAAGAGAGAGGGGGAGAGAGAGGAAAAGAAGAAGAGAGAGGGGGGAGCGGGGAAAAGAGAGATAAAGAGAGAGGGGGAGAGAGAGGAAAAGAAGAAGAGAGAGGGGGGAGCGGGGAAAAGAGAGATAAAGAGAGAAGAAGAGAGAGCGGGTAAAAGAGAGAAGAAGAGAGAGGGGGAGAGAGAGAAGAAGAGAGAGCGGGGAAAAGAGAGATAAAGAGAGAGGGGGGAAAAGAGAGATAAAGAGAGAAGAAGAGAGAGCGGGTAAAAGAGAGAAGAAGAGAGAGGGGGAGAGAGAGAAGAAGAGAGAGCGGGGAAAAGAGAGATAAAGAGAGAGGGGGGAAAAGAGAGATAAAGAGAGAAGAAGAGAGAGCGGGTAAAAGAGAGAAGAAGAGAGAGGGGGAGAGAGAGAAGAAGAGAGAGGGGGGAAAAGAGAGATAAAGAGAGAAGAAGAGAGAGCGGGTAAAAGAGAGAAGAAGAGAGAGGGGGAGAGAGAGAAGAAGAGAGAGGGGGGAAAAGAGAGATAAAGAGAGAAGAAGAGAGAGCGGGTAAAAGAGAGAAGAAGAGAGAGGGGGAGAGAGAGAAGAAGAGAGAGCGGGTAAAAGAGAGAAGAAGAGAGAGCTCATTTGCGGAGGAAGACGTCAGCACTTGGGTCCATCTTGATGTGTTTTTCTCCCATAATTTTCTCCATCCTCTTCAATTACCCAAAACATGTCTCACTCGCCCCATGCAGGGTGGGGATTTCCAATGGAAGAACAGCTAGCTAATGTTAAAGCCACATAAACACTCACTGTCACTGTGGATAATCTGACCTATCAAAGAACATGTGAAAGTTTTGGTATTGATTTAATCCAGATTGTCTATCAATTTCAGGACGTAGTTGTGTCTTTATTGCACACTGTAAATTCTGAGTAGTGTGGTGCTGTCTGTCTCTGTGTGTGTGTGTGTGTGTGTGTGTGTCTGTGAGAGTTTTTGGTTATTTATTTATTTACCGTGGATTTTCCGTAATGCTGGGCTATATAAAGAAGTACAGGAAGTACACTAGCCCGTAGTTCTCCCCCACAGTGTGGGTGGGTGTGTGTGTGTGTGTGTGTGTGTGTGTGTGTGTGTGTGTGTGTGTGTGTGTGTACCTAGCTGTCTATCCAATATAAACCTGATCTCTCTGTCTCCCCAAGTGTTAGTTATCCCAGACCCTGCAGCATTCCACTACATTATGTTAGGCTCCCCAGACAGTCTCAGTAACTGTCAACGATCAATCAATCACATTTATTTATAAAGCCCTTCTTATATCAGCTGATGTCTCAAAGTGCTGTACAGAAACCCAGCCTTAAACACCAAACAGCAAGCAATGCAGGTGTAGAAGCACGGTGGCTAGGAAAAACTCCCATCTAAACCCCATCACACCCACCCACAGTAACTATCACCTTTAAGGTCTTGACTTGACCTGCTTATAGTGCCTCTGGGATGGGTTGGAGGATGACTGGAGGAGAGGTCATATGGAGAGAGAGGAACTTGGACTCTGTGTGTGTGTGTGTGTGTGTGTGTGTGTGTGTGTGTGTGTTGGGGTGTATTGTGAAAGTACGTTTTTACCCAAAGCAACTTACAATTTCTTTGAGTGCATACATTTGAGTATTTGGGGCCCCAATGGGAATCGAACCCACAACCATGTTGTTCCTAGCGTCATGCTCTTACCAACTGAGCCACACAGGAGAGCCTATAGCTCATCTCTTCTCTCCTTAACAGGGTCAGATCTCATGACACGAGTCCAAACGTTAGAGCATGGCCCCCTCACCAGTCTCCAACCTATGAAGAGATGGCAGCCTGCTGCAGTGCAGGCTGGCTCATGGCTCATACTGGTGTGTTGGTACATAGGCGTCTGTCTGATGTGATGTGGCCGGGTGGTTAGGGACTTTTAGGGGAGAGGAGGAGGAGGAGATGAAGAGAAAGAGACAGAGAGCAGCTCTAAAGGCAATGCTGGTTACAGAGGACGGCACGGGCCCGTTCCTCAGATCCACCCATTCCATCAACATTTTCCATGTTTCTCCTCTCCTTTCTCTCTCTCTCTCACTCACTCACTCACTCACTCACTCACTCACTCACTCACTCACTCACTCACTCACTCATTATACTACTATTATACTACTACTGATATACTACTGCTACTACTACAACTACAGATATACTACTACTACTACTGCTACTACTACAACTACATATATACTACTACTACTACTACTACTATTATACTACTATTATACTACTACTGATATACTACTACTACTACTGCTACTACTACAACTACATATATACTACTACTACTACTACTATTATACTACTATTATACTACTACTGATATACTACTACTACTACTGCTACTACTACAACTACATATATACTACTACTACTACTACTACTATTATACTACTATTATACTACTACTGATATACTACTACTGATATACTACTACTATTATACTACTACTGATATACTACTACTACTACTGCTACTACTACAACTACATATATACTACTACTACTACTACTATTATACTACTATTATACTACTACTGATATACTACTACTACTACTGCTACTACTACAACTACATATATACTACTACTACTACTATTATACTACTATTATACTACTACTGATATACTACTACTACTACCACTACTTTACTACTACTATTATACTACTACCAATACTAGTACTAATACTATTACTACTACTATTACTACTACTATACTGTTATTGCTTCTACTACTACTTCTGCTACTACTATACTGCTACTGCTACTATTACTACTATACTACTGCTACTGCTACTATATTACTGCTGCTATACTACTACTACTACTGCTGATGCTATACTTTTACTACTACTACTTATGCTACTACTGCTGCTGCAGAGAGAGAGAGAGAGAGAGAGAGAGAACAGCAGAGAGGCAGAGAGAGGCAGAGAGAGAGAGGCAGAGAGAGAGAGAGGCAGAGAGAGAGAGAGGCAGAGAGAGAGAGAGAGGCAGAGAGAGAGAGAGAGAGAGAGGCAGAGAGAGAGAGAGAGAGAGGCAGAGAGAGAGAGAGAGAGGAGAGAGAGGCAGAGAGAGAGAGGCAGAGAGAGAGAGAGAGGCAGAGAGAGAGAGAGAGGCAGAGAGAGAGAGAGAGAGAGGCAGAGAGAGAGAGAGAGGCAGAGAGAGAGAGAGAGAGGCAGAGAGAGAGAGAGAGAGAGGCAGAGAGAGAGAGAGAGGCGGAGAGCGAGGCAGTGAGAGAGAGAGAGGCAGAGAGAGAGAGGCAGAGAGAGAGAGAGAGAGAGGCAGAGAGCGAGAGAGAGAGAGATGACTAATAAGGGGCAGCAGAGAGGGAGGGCAGAGGAAGCCTGGAGGACTTTCTGTGCTGTGGCCCCAGTCTCTAGGAAAAGAGGGATCAGTGAAACACTAACAAACACATGGGTCACTGAGCCTGCAACTTGTGTTGACAGGGAAGCGCTGTGTTTATGTTAACCTAGAGCTTTGAAATTGATAATGTGGTCCTGGGGGTGATGGAGTGGAGCTTGTGTGTTCTTGTGTTTTCGTGTGTGTGTGTGTGGCAGAGATGCTAAACCTGTGGAAGAACTGAGAAGGGGAGGACACAGGTCATAGTCTCCAAACTGTCTCTGTGACGATATGCATGGGACTGACCCACTTGTTGCTTGTATTGAAGGCATTGTGACACTGGACACAAATAGCCAATAGAGATGGAACATGGTCATTTTGCTGTGGCATTCATGTTTTACTTCCTGGTTAGAGGTTGCAGTGCTGTTGAGTGTCTCTCAGGATGCTCTTATCTTGCTCATATCGTACAGGACAGACATCCTCGTGACCGATCAACTCTATCGCTTACTCTATCACTTCCTGTTGTTTGTGTCTCAAGCCAGATTGCTTGTCAGACACCATAGATGAGAGATCTGAGGTGTTGATGTAGGAGCTGGGGGATACGTGTTTCTTAGGAGAAAGAAATCTAACCTATAAGGGGGGGGGGGGGGGGGGGGGGCGACGACTATCTTACCCCTCTTTGCTAGAGCCCTGCACGGGCATGACATTTAACCCCGAGGCCTGTCCGTCCCTGTGACACTACCGGCCCCCGAACGCCGACATCAGAAATAACATCCTACTTTAGTTAATCCATTAGCTGCTGCTCTCTGTCCGTCCGTCACTAGATCTCCCTGTGTATGCGGGCAGCTCGCTCTGTATGCACTCTGCTCATTGCAGCTTTGAGTCTGTGTATCCATAGCAACGGCTCCGCTCGGGGCTGCTCTGCCAGAGATATTAGGGAAAGGAGGAGATAGGAATCCCATTGGCCGATGAATGGAGGAACCATAGAGAGGAACATTTACACACATCTTTGGCTCTGCTCGACGAAACCAAGAGACATGAGAGAGCAGTCAGCTGTTGGCTACTTTTCGTCACTCTAAACTCCGGCAGAACTCAAGTAACATTATTTTCTGTGAAGTAATCTCTCCTGTCTTATATTTGACGAGGTACTTCTGACACCATGTTATGATCTTAGTCAGATATGACTGTCCTGAGCAGCAGAGCTCGAGCAAATGGCTCAGTTTCAAAATGTTAGTGATCAATTTAGTGATACCTGAGCCCTGCTTTTACCCTAGCTATTGATGGAATAACAGGCTTTACCCGTACCCTAGCTATTGATGGAATAACAGACCCTACCTGTACCCTAACTATTGATGAAATAACAGACCCTACCTGTACCCTAGCTATTGATGAAATAACAGACCCTACCCGTACCCTAGCTATTGATGGAAAAACAGACCCTACCCGTACCCTAGCTATTGATGGAATAACAGACCCTACCCGTACTCTAGCCATTGATGGAAAAACAGGCTTTACCCGTACCCAAGCTATTGATGGAAAAACAGGATTTACCCGTACCCTAGCTATTGATGGAAAAACAGGCCCTGCTCTTACCCTAGCTATTGATGGATAAACAGGCTTTGCCTGTACCCTAGCTATTGATGGTTAAACAGGCTTTACCCATACCCTAGCTATTGATGGATAAACAGGCTTTGCCTGTACCCTAGCTATTGATGAAATAACATACCCTACCCGTACCCTAGCTATTGATGGAAAAACAGGCCCTGCTCTTACCCTAGCTATTGATGGATACACAGGCTTTACCCGTACCCTAGCTATTGATGGATAAACAGGCTTTGCCTGTACCCTAGCTATTGATGAAATAACAGACCCTACCTGTACCCTAACTATTGATGAAATAACAGACCCTACCCGTACCCTAGCTATTGATGGAAAAACAGACCCTACCCGTACCCTAGCTATTGATGGAATAACAGACCCTACCCGTACCCTAGCTATTGATGGAAAAACAGACCCTACCCGTACCTAACCCGATGTATAACGTTGGGCCTGTTGGATTCGGGTCAGGTAGCCAAGCTCTACTCTCAGGCCAATCGGAGTGTTTGGTTATGCTACTGATTGTACGAGTGTATGTGTATGTGTGTGTAGGAGGGGTGTTGTGCCCCATTTTAAGCAAGGGACACAGGCAGGTCAGGGGTTTAGTAATGCGTGTTTGTCACACAGGCTGGTCCGTGGTGCAGTAATGCGTGTTTGTCACACAGGCAGGTCAGGGGTGCAGTAATGCGTGTCCGTCCCTGGTCTTCCAGTCCTTCTCAGTGCTCGGGAGTCCAGGCTGTGGAAATTGGATGGAACACTGCACCCCCTGCTGGGCTCTCTTGTTAACTGCACCCGTCTCTCTCCTCATTAATGCAGTGGTCCCTCAGATTGCCGGCTGGGTACTTAGGGCTTAGAGAGCCTGTAGTGTCTTTCCATCATGTGAAATAACACAACTGGTCCCATAGATGCAAGCCAGAGGTCGTAGAGTTATGTGTGTTTTAATTTAATGAAGAAACCATCAGAACATCTCACACTCACCTTGCTGTTAACACTGTAAACACTCACCCTGCTGTTAACACTCACCTTGCTGTTAACACTCACCTTGCTGTAAACACTCACCTTACTGTTAACACTCACCTTGCTGTTAACACTCACCTTGCTGTTAACACTGTAAACACTCACCTTGCTGTTAACACTCACCTTGCTGTTAACACTCACCTTGCTGTTAACACTGTAAACACTCACCTTGCTGTTAACACTCACCTTGCTGTAAACACTCACCTTGCTGTTAACACTCACCTTGCTGTAAACACTCACCTTGCTGTAAACACTCACCTTGCTGTTAACACTCACCTTGCTGTTAACACTGTAAACACTCACCTTGCTGTTAACACTCACCTTGCTGTAAACACTCACCTTGCTGTAAACAATCACCTTGCTGTAAACACTCACCTTGCGGTAAACACTCACCTTGCGGTAAACACTCACCTTGCTGTTAACACTCACCTTGCTGTTAACACTCACCTTGCTGTTAACACTCACCTTGCTGTTAACACTCACCTTGCTGTAAACACTCACCTTGCTGTAAACACTCACCTTGCTGTTAACACTGTAAACACTCACCCTGCTGTTAACACTCACCTTACTGTTAACACTCACCTTGCTGTTAACACTCACCTTGCTGTTAACACTGTAAACACTCACCTTGCTGTTAACACTCACCTTGCTGTTAACACTGTAAACACTCACCTTGCTGTTAACACTCACCTTGCTGTAAACACTCACCTTGCTGTTAACACTCACCTTGCTGTAAACACTCACCTTGCTGTAAACACTCACCTTGCTGTTAACACTCACCTTGCTGTTAACACTGTAAACACTCACCTTGCTGTTAACACTCACCTTGCTGTAAACACTCACCTTGCTGTAAACACTCACCTTGCTGTAAACACTCACCTTGCTGTTAACACTCACCTTGCTGTTAACACTGTAAACACTCACCTTGCTGTTAACACTCACCTTGCTGTAAACACTCACCTTGCTGTAAACACTCACCTTGCTGTAAACACTCACCTTGCTGTAAACACTCACCTTGCGGTAAACACTCACCTTGCTGTTAACACTCACCTTGCTGTTAACACTCACCTTGCTGTTAACACTCACCTTGCTGTTAACACTCACCTTGCTGTAAACACTCACCTTGCTGTAAACACTCACCTTGCTGTAAACACTCACCTTGCTGTAAACACTCACTTTGCTGTAAACACTCACCTTGCTGTAAACACTCACCTTGCTGTAAACACTCACCTTGCTGTTAACACTCACCTTGCTGTTAACACTCACCTTGCTGTTAACACTCACCTTGCTGTAAACACTCACCTTGCTGTAAACACTCACCTTGCTGTAAATACTCACCTTGCTGTAAACACTCACCTTGCGGTAAACACTCACCTTGCTGTTAACACTCACCTTGCTGTAAACACTCACCTTGCTGTTAACACTCACCTTGCTGTTAACACTCACCTTGCTGTTAACACTCACCTTGCTGTAAACACTCACCTTGCTGTTAACACTCACCTTGCTGTTAACACTCACCTTTCTGTTAACACTCACCTTGCTGTTAACACTCACCTTGCTGTTAACACTCACCTTGCTGTAAACACTCACCTTGCGGTAAACACTCGCCTTGCTGTTAACACTCACCTTGCTGTTAACACTCACCTTGCTGTTAACACTCACCTTGCTGTTAACACTCACCTTGCTGTTAACACTCCCCTTGCTGTTAACACTCACCTTGCTGTTAACACTCACCTTGCTGTTAACACTGTAAACACTCACCTTGCTGTTAACACTCACCTTGCTGTTAACACTCACCTTGCTGTTAACACTGTAAACACTCACCTTGCTGTTAACACTCACCTTGCTGTTAACACTCACCTTGCTGTTAACACTGTAAACACTCACCTTCCTGTTAACACTCACCTTGCTGTAAACACTCACCTTGCTGTAAACACTCACCTTGCTGTTAACACTCACCTTGCTGTTAACACTGTAAACACTCACCTTGCTGTTAACACTCACCTTGCTGTAAACACTCACCTTGCTGTAAACACTCACCTTGCTGTAAACACTCACCTTGCGGTAAACACTCACCTTGCTGTTAACACTCACCTTGCTGTTAACACTCACCTTGCTGTTAACACTCACCTTGCTGTTAACACTCACCTTGCTGTAAACACTCACCTTGCTGTTAACACTCACCTTGCTGTTAACACTCACCTTGCTGTTAACACTCACCTTGCTGTTAACACTCACATTGCTGTTAACACTCACCTTGCTGTTAACACTCACCTTGCTGTTAACACTCACCTTGCTGTTAACACTCACCTTGCGGTAAACACTCACCTTGCGGTAAACACTCACCTTGCGGTAAACACTCACCTTGCTGTTAACACTCACCTTGCTGTAAACACTCACCTTGCTGTTAACACTCACCTTGCTGTTAACACTCACCTTACTGTTAACACTCACCTTACTGTTAACACTCACCTTGCTGTTAAAACTGTAAACACTCACCTTGCTGTTAACACTCACCTTGCTGTTAACACTCATTGTTATTGACCTTAACCTTTACACATCAGTCTGTCATTCTTTGGGCATTCTTCTTTTTGCCACATGATAGTTAACGTTCAAGTTCCCCGTCTGCTTTCATTCGTTCACTCTACTCCTCTTTCCTCTAATGCTAGTAGCTTCCAGGACAGAGCTTGGTCATAATTCAATAAAGCTCCCTGGCAGATTTAGGTCTGTCTGTCTGTCTGTCTGTCTGTCTGTCTGGCTGTCTGGCTGTCTGGCTGTCTGGCTGTCTTGGCTGGATGGCTGGCTGGCTGTCTTGGCTGGATGGCTGGCTGGCTGTCTTGGCTGGATGGCTGTATGTCTGGCTGGCTGTCTGTCTGGCTGGCTGGCTGGCTGGATGGCTGTATGTCTGTCTGGCTGGCTGGATGGCTGTATGTCTGTCTGTCTGGCTCATACACAGGCCGGGCCTCTTGACAGGGCTAAAGCGGCAATCTTACTGTTCCTGAAGCATTTGGAAGGAGACGAAAAGGGCCTGTGAGGAGAGAGTCGAGACCCAATTTACCAGATGGTTCTGTAGAATAACTAAAAACAAGTGCAGTTTTCCTCAGTCAGGACTTCCTGGTATCAGTCTGTAATCTGATTGGACTTTACCAGGTGCACTGCATTGCAAACCCAGGGAGAGTGCTTTTGGTTGGAGTCAAGGTCACACCAATCATTCATTACCTTTCTTTCAGGCTCGTTCTGGAGCATTTTCACCTTAATGTTATGGATCATGAAATAGAACTTTGTTTTTATTGAATAAAATGTGTCAAGTTATAGTCTGAGAATTAGAATATAGGTTTCCCAAGTGTGTGTGTGTGTGTGCGCGTGTGCGTGCGTGTGTGTGTGTGTGTGTGTGTACCTAGCTGTCTATCCAATAGAAATCTGATCTCTCTGAAATACAGTGTAGTCATTGTTAATGTTGTAAATGACTATTGTAGCTGGAAATGGCAGATTATTTAATGGAATATCTACATAGGCGTCCAGAGGTCCATTATCAGCAACCATCACTCCTGTGTTCCAATGGCACGTTGTGTTAGCTAATCCAAGTTTATAATTTTAAAAGGCTAATTGATCATTTAGAAAACCTTTTTAGAATTATGTTAGCACAGCTGAAAACTGTTGTTCTGATTAAAGAAGCAATAAAACTGGCCTTCTCCAGACTAGTTGAGTATCTGGAGCATCAGCATTTGTGTGTTCGATTACAGGCTCAAAATGACCAGAAACAAAGAACTTTCTTCTGAAACTCGTCAATTTTTTTTGCCATACATTTATAACCTATTTTTGCTATTGACATCATTAAAAAATTCAATCAAGTGCAATTCGATCGCCCACCGTTCATTCATTGACATCAGCGAGGAGAGACACGTTTGGGTCTAACGACAATATAGATCTACGTTTTTTTTATTTCAATAGTGGCATGTTCATTTTGTCATTCTAAATGTCCTCAATAATGGAAAGGAAAATACTGTTGGGTGTTGATCACTAGTCTATAGGGAGGTCTACACACTAGTCTATAGGGAGGTCTACACACTAGTCTATAGGGAGGTCTACACACTAGTCTATAGGGAGGTCTACACACTAGTCTATAGGGAGGCCTACACACTAGTCTATAGGGAGGTCTACACACTAGTCTATAGGGAGGTCTACACACTAGTCTATAGGGAGGTCTACACACTAGTCTATAGGGAGGCCTACACACTAGTCTATAGGGAGGTCTACACACTAGTCTATAGGGAGGTCTACACACTAGTCTATAGGGAGGTCTACACACTAGTCTATAGGGAGGCCTACACACTAGTCTATAGGGAGGTCTACACACTAGTCTATAGGGAGGTCTACACACTAGTCTATAGGGAGGTCTACACACTAGTCTATAGGGAGGTCTACACACTAGTCTATAGGGAGGTCTACACACTAGTCTATAGGGAGGTCTACACACTAGTCTATAGGGAGGCCTACACACTAGTCTATAGGGAGGTCTACACACTAGTCTATAGGGAGGTCTACACACTAGTCTATAGGGAGGTCTACACACTAGTCTATAGGGAGGTCTACACACTAGTCTATAGGGAGGTCTACACACTAGTCTATAGTCTCTGGATCAGAGAGTGTTAAATGATTCACTACTGTTGTGTCTCTGGAGAAGAGAGTCTGGTAATGACTCAGTACTGTAGTGTCTCTGGATAAGAGAGTCTGTTAAATGATTCACTACTGTAAGTATCTCTGGATAAGAGAGTCTGTTAAATGACTCACTACTGTAGTGGCTCTGGATAAGAGAGTATGTTAAATGACTCAGTACTGTAGTGTCTCTGGATCAGAGAGTCTGTTAAATGACTCAGTACTGTAGTGGCTCTGGATCAGAGAGTCTGTTAAATGATTCACTACTGTAAGTATCTCTGGATAAGAGAGTCTGTTAAATGACTCACTACTGTAGTGTCTCTGGATAAGAGAGTCTGTTAAATGACTCAGTACTGTAGTGGCTCTGGATCAGAGAGTCTGTTAAATGACTCACTACTGTAGTGTCTCTGGATAAGAGAGTCTTTTAAATGACTCACTACTGTAATGTCTCTGGATCAGAGAGTCTGTTAAATGACTCACTACTGTAGTGGCTCTGGATCAGAGAGTCTCCTAAATGACTCACTACTGTAGTGGCTCTGGATCAGAGAGTCTGTTAAATGACTCACTACTGTAGTGGCTCTGGATCAGAGAGTCCGTTAAATGACTCACTACTGTAGTGGCTCTGGATCAGAGAGTCTCCTAAATGACTCACTACTGTAGTGGCTCTGGATCAGAGAGTCTGTTAAATGACTCAGTACTGTAGTGGCTCTGGATCAGAGAGTCTGTTAAATGATTCACTACTGTAGTGTCTCTGGATAAGAGAGTCTGTTAAATGACTCAGTACTGTAGTGTCTCTGGATAAGAGAGTCTGTTAAATGACTGAAATGTAAACATCCCTGCCCATATGAACGACTGTAGGCCTGTGTACAATATGTACAGCCAGTAAACATTCACATTGTTTCACATCCTTTATTAACATAAATACAATCACGCAATAGGGTACAGCTGGCTGACGCAGACCAAAGAGTAGTGGAGGAAGTAGTTCCCTTCTATTAGAGGAGGAAGTAGTTCTCTTCTCTTCTGTTAGAGGAGGAAGTAGTTCTCTTCTCTTCTGTTAGAGGAGGAAGTAGTTCTCTTCTGTTAGAGGAGGAAGTAGTTATCTTCTGTTAGTGGAGGAAGTAGTTCTGTTAGTGGAGGAAGTAGTTCTGTTAGTGTAGGAAGTAGTTATGTTAGTGGAGGAAGTAGTTCTGTTAGTGGAGGAAATAGTTCTGTTAGTGGAGGAAGTAGTTCTGTTAGTAGAGGAAATTGTTCTGTTAGTGGAGGAAATAGTTATGTTAGTGGAGGAAGTAGTTCTCTTCTGTTAGAGGAGGAAATAGTTCTGTTAGTGGAGGAAGTAGTTCTGTTAGTGGAGGAAGTAGTTCTGTTAGTGGAGGAAGTAGTTCTGTTAGTGGAGGAAGTAGTTCATTGTAAAATATAATGTGTTGCGGAAGTGCTTCGCGCACACACACATTCACACAATCCCAGACTTCCGTACACACTCACTCCGATGCATGCACACACACACACACACACACACACACACACACACACACACACACTCTAAAACTCTCATACCCACGCTAATGATAGGCGGTCTGTATCAGACAGGCGGCCGTCGAACTCATCTTTTCCCCACGAACCGTCCCGTTGTTGTTGACACAGATCTCTGACGGGGACAGGAAGTTCACACGGTTCAGAGGAAGTGTTGCTGTTTGTACTTGTCTAATCACCTCAGACTCCTACTGACTCCCTGAGCTGGAGAACATGAGACAGACCTGTTGGCCCTGAGTTGAAGCCCTGAGGAGAGAGAGAGGGAGAGCGAGTGCGAGAGAGGGAGAGCGAGTGCGAGAGAGGGAGAGCGAGTGCGAGAGAGGGAGAGCGAGTGCGAGAGAGGGAGAGCAAGTGCGAGAGAGGGAGAGCGAGTGCGAGAGAGGGAGAGCGAGTGCGAGAGAGAGAGTGTGTCAACAGTAACCATGGGAAAATCCTCTGCATTATCATTAACAGCAGACTCGTACATTTCCTCAATGAAAACAATGTACTGAGCAAATGTCAAAGTGGCTTTTTACCAAATTACCGTACAACAGACCATGTATTCACCCTGCATACCCTAATTGACAACCAAACAAACCAAAACAAAGGCAAAGTCTTCTCATGCTTTGTTGATTTCAAAAAAGCATTTGACTCAATTTGGCATGAGGGTCTGCTATACAAACTGATGGAAAGTGGTGTTGGGGGTAAAACATACGACATTATAAAATCCATGTACACAAACAACAAGTGTGTGGTTAAAATTGGCAAAAAACACACACATTTCTTCACACAGGGCCGTGGGGTTAGACAGGGATGCAGCTTAAGCCCCACCCTCTTCAACATATATATCAACGAATTGGCGCGGGCACTAGAAAAGTCTGCAGCACCCGGCCTCACCCTACTAGAATCCGAAGTCAAATGTCTGCTGTTTGCTGATGATCTGGTGCTTCTGTCACCAACCAAGGAGGGCCTACAGCAGCACCTAGATCTTATGCACAGATTCTGTCAGACCTGGGCCCTGACAGTAAATCTCAGTAAGACCAAAATAACGGTGTTCCAAAAAAGGTCCAGTCACCAGGACCACAAATACAAATTCCATCTAGACACTGTTGCCCTAGAGCACACAAAAAACTATACATACCTTGGCCTAAACATCAGCGCCACAGGTAACTTCCACAAAGCTGTGAACGATCTGAGAGACAAGGCAAGAAGGGCATTCTATGCCATCAAAAGGAACATAAATTTCAACATACCAATTAGGATTTGGCTAAAAATACTTGAATCAGTCATAGAGCCCATTGCCCTTTATGGTTGTGAGGTCTGGGGTCCGCTCACCAACCAAGACTTCACAAAATGGGACAAACACCAAATTGAGACTCTGCACGCAGAATTCTGCAAAAATATCCTCTGTGTACAACGTAGAACACCAAATAATGCATGCAGAGCAGAATTAGGCCGATACCCACTAATTATCAAAATCCAGAAAAGAGCCGTTAAATTCTATAACCACCTAAAAGGAAGCAATTCCCAAACCTTCCATAACAAAGCCATCACCTACAGAGAGATGAACCTGGAGAAGAGTCCCCTAAGCAAGCTGGTCCTGGGGCTCTGTTCACAAACACAAACACACCCTACAGAGCCCCAGGACAGCAGCACAATTAGACCCAACCAAATCATGAGAAAACAAAAAGATAATTACTTGACATATTGGAAAGAATTAACAAAAAAACAGAGCAAACTAGAATGCTATTTGGCCCTACACAGAGAGTACACAGCGGCAGAATACCTGACCACTGTGACTGACCCAAAATTAAGGAAAGCTTTGACTATGTACAGACTCAGTGAGCATAGCCTTGCTATTGAGAAAGGCCGCCGTAGGCAGACATGGCTCTCAAGAGAAGACAGGCTATGTGCACACTGCCCACAAAATGAGGTGGAAACTGAGCTGCACTTCCTAACCTCCTGCCCAATGTATGACCATGTAAGAGAGACATTGGGTCTAATCTCTCTCTTTCTCTCTCTCTCAATTTTCAATTCAATTCAATTTGCTTTATTGGCATGACATAACAATGTACATATTGCCAAAGCTCATTTTGGATATTTCCGATATAAAAATAAAAATGAGAATCAAAATTGTCAACGGGACAACAGTAACAACAATAACCAAGTGTCAAAATAACCATACATTCAACAATAACAATAACCATACAGTAGAGGACATGTGCAGATGGATTGGTCTGTCAGACACTGTCCCTCATCTTATGGCAGGCAGCAATGTAGTGTGCTTCCAACCCACAGCTCTCTGCGTCCTCCCCCAACAGGACAGGTAGCCTTCTCTCAACAGAGAGGTCTTTGAAACCTTGAATAAGGGTTTCATATTTGGGGAAATGACACTCTCTAATTGTTTTGATATTTTTTACATTTTTATCAGGAAATGCAGCTCCGTCTCAGGTTCTGCTGTGGTGCAGTGGTTGCACAGCCTTTCCTCTACAGGGAGACAGGTTCTGTTGTTGTACAGTGGTTGCACAGCCTTTCCTCTACAGGGAGACAGGTTCTGCTGTGGTGCAGTGGTTGCACAGCCTTTCCTTTACAGGGAGACAGGTTCTGCTGTGGTGCAGTGGTTGCACAGCCTTTCCTTTACAGGGAGACAGGTTCTGTTGTTGTGCAGTGGTTGCACAGCCTTTCCTCTACAGGGAGACAGGTTCTGTTGTTGTGCAGTGGTTGCACAGCCTTTCCTCTACAGGGAGACAGGTTCTGCTGTGGTGCAGTGGTTGCACAGCCTTTCCTTTACAGGGAGACAGGTTCTGCTGTGGTGCAGTGGTTGCACAGCCTTTCCTCTACAGGGAGACAGGTTCTGTTGTTGTGCAGTGGTTGCACAGCCTTTCCTTTACAGGGAGACAGGTTCTGTTGTTGTGCAGTGGTTGCACAGCCTTTCCTCTACAGGGAGACAGGTTCTGTTGTTGTGCAGTGGTTGCACAGCCTTTCCTCTACAGGGAGACAGGTTCTGCTGTGGTGCAGTGGTTGCACAGCCTTTCCTTTACAGGGAGACAGGTTCTGCTGTGGTGCAGTGGTTGCACAGCCTTTCCTTTACAGGGAGACAGGTTCTGCTGTGGTGCAGTGGTTGCACAGCCTTTCCTCTACAGGGAGACAGGTTCTGTTGTTGTGCAGTGGTTGCACAGCCTTTCCTCTACAGGGAGACAGGTTCTGCTGTGGTGCAGTGGTTGCACAGCCTTTCCTCTACAGGGAGACAGGTTCTGCTGTGGTGCAGTGGTTGCACAGCCTTTCCTCTACAGGGAGACAGGTTCTGTTGTTGTGCAGTGGTTGCACAGCCTTTCCTCTACAGGGAGACAGGTTCTGTTGTTGTGCAGTGGTTGCACAGCCTTTCCTCTACAGGGAGACAGGTTCTGTTGTTGTGCAGTGGTTGCACAGCCTTTCCTCTACAGGGAGACAGGTTCTGTTGTTGTGCAGTGGTTGCACAGCCTTTCCTCTACAGGGAGACAGGTTCTGTTGTTGTGCAGTGGTTGCACAGCCTTTCCTCTACAGGGAGACAGGTTCTGTTGTTGTGCAGTGGTTGCACAGCCTTTCCTCTACAGGGAGACAGGTTCTGTTGTTGTGCAGTGGTTGCACAGCCTTTCCTCTACAGGGAGACAGGTTCTGTTGTTGTGCAGTGGTTGCACAGCCTTTCCTCTACATGGAGCCAGGTTCTGTTGTTGTGCAGTGGTTGCACAGCCTTTCCTCTACAGGGAGACAGGTTCTGTTGTTGTGCAGTGGTTGCACAGCCTGTCCTCTACATGGAGCCAGGTTCTGTTGTTGTGCAGTGGTTGCACAGCCTGTCCTCTACATGGAGCCAGGTTCTGTTGTTGTACAGTGGTTGCACAGCCTGTCCTCTACATGGAGCCAGGTTCTGTTGTTGTGCAGTGGTTGCACAGCCTGTCCTCTACATGGAGCCAGGTTCTGTTGTTGTACAGTGGTTGCACAGCCTGTCCTCTACATGGAGCCAGGTTCTGTTGTTGTGCAGTGGTTGCACAGCCTGTCCTCTACATGGAGCCAGGTTCTGTTGTTGTGCAGTGGTTGCACAGCCTGTCCTCTACATGGAGCCAGGTTCTGTTGTTGTACAGTGGTTGCACAGCCTGTCCTTTACATGGAGCCAGGTTTTCCTGTGTCTACCCTTCTCAATGGCAAGGCTGTGCTCACTGAGCCTGTACTTTGTCAAGTTTTTTTCTCTCTCTCTGTCTCTGTCTCTCTCTGTCTTTGTTTCTCTGTCTCGTCTCTCATCTCTCTCTTGACTCACCCTGACCAGAGAGGAAGAGACGAAGCGAGAGGTTTTACTCAGCCCAAAAATCTGTCCACTAAAATAAGCCCATGAAATTAGACATTTTTTGTGTCAATGAAAGAGTTTTGACTTTGGTCAACAAAAATATAAAATAGATAGGTACAGGACTCATCATGCATATAACCCTTTTCAACATGGACATTGCCTTTGAGGGCTTCCACCATTTTAAAGTAGTCAATTGGGTGTGGATTCCTATGAGTTGTGAGCAATCAACCAATGAAGAAGAAGACTAATTAACTACTTCAAAATGAAGATAGCCTCAATGGCGCTGTCCATGCTGTCAGAGTTCCTTAGTCGCGGTGCTGCCGATTATTGGCACATGATAAAAGAAGACCCACTGGGCATAGAGGGGGAAGAAATTATTGACTTCTCACCATAGCTACTATTTATTTTCCATGTTTTTCTGCTGGTCTGTTTGTTTTTCAGCCTGTTAGATTCTTGCCTTGGAGTATTTTTGGGGCAGTCAGACTTTGAGCTGAATAGGAATGTCTTTAATCGTGGCTACAAAGGAATGGAGAGAAGAAGAAGGACGAGAATAGAAGATCTCCCCAGCTTTGTAAACAGATGTAGATGGAGGAGAGGGAGGAGGAGGAGGAGGAGAAGGAGAAGGAGAAGGAGGAGGAGGAGGAGAGGGAGGGAGGGAGGGAGGAGGAGGAGGAGGAGGAGAGGGAGGGAGGGAGGAGGAGGAGGGGAGGAGAGGGAGGGAGGGAGGGAGGGAGGGAGGGAGGGAGGAGGAGGGGAGGAGGAGGAGAGAGAGGGAGGGAGGGAGGAGAGAGAGGGAGGAGGAGGAGGGAGGGAGGGAGGGAGGAGGAGGAGAGAGAGGGAGGAGGAGGAGGGAGGGAGGGAGGGAGGGAGGGAGGGAGGGAGGGAGGGAGGGAGGGAGGAGGAGGAGGAGGGAGGAGGAGGAGGAGGGAGGGAGGGAGGGAGGGAGGAGGAGGGAGGAAGAGGAGGAGGAGGAGGGAGGAGGAGAGGGAGGAGGAGGAGGAGGAGGAGGGGGGGGGAGGGAGGAGGAGGAGAGGGAGGGAGGAGGAGGAGGAGGAGGAGGAGGAGGAGGAGAGGGAGGGACGGAGGAGGAGGAGGAGGAGAGGGAGGGAGGGAGGGAGGGAGGGAGGGAGGGAGGGACGAGTAGGGAGGGGGAGGGAGGGGAGGAGGAGGAGGAGGAGGAGGAGGAGGAGGAGGGGAGGGAGGGAGGAGGAGGAGAGGGAGGAGGAGGAGGAGAGGGAGGGAGGAGGAGGAGGAGGAGGAGAGGGAGGAGAGGGAGGAGGAGGAGGAGGAGGAGAGGGAGGAGGAGGAGGAGGAGGGGAGGGAGGAGGAGGAGAGGGAGGAGTAGGAGGAGAGGGAGGGAGGAGGAGGAGGAGGAGGAGAGGGAGGAGAGGGAGGAGGAGGAGGAGGAGGAGGAGGAGAGGGAAGGAGGGAGGAAGAGAGGGAGGAGGAGGAGTGACCATTGTTAACAGAGCAGAGAACTGTTTGTGCGCTCTGTGGTTTCTAGTCCCTGTGAAATAGAGACTCAGTGATTTTGGTTCCCAGGCCCACTTTTTCTCAAGCCCGTACAAAAACCAAATGAAGAGGTTTCAGTCTGTCTGTCTGCCTGTGTATGATGCTGTTTATAGCCTAGCACCAGACTCCTACTAACTGGAAAAGGGTACAAATAGTGGTATCTGGACACTGTTCACAGTCAGTTGATTGTAAGTGAAGTGAGGGCATGTTTAAAAAAGAATATAATGCCTAGTCTTGTAAGCAATGCAAAACATAGGCACTGTCACGAACAACAACATGTTACAATCTTCAATGCAGGCAGGCCTAGGTTGGAGAAGTTGGCAAGCATTGGATACAGACAGTACAAGGAAAGTGAAATATTGTGGACAGATCATAGACAGATCATAGACAGATTATATACAGATTATAGACAGATTATAGACAGATTATATACAGATTATAGACCGATTATAGACAGATCATACACAGATCATAGACAGATCATAGACAGATTATATACAGATTATAGACAGATTATATACAGATTATAGACAGATCATAGACAGATCATAGACAGATCATAGACAGATTATATACAGATTATAGACAGATTATATACAGATTATAGACAGATTATATACAGATTATAGACCGATTATAGACAGATCATAGACAGATTATAGACATATTATAGACAGATCATAGACAGATTTTGATGTCAGTAGTTTTATACCAGTAATTCCACAACTTCCACATTGCTAGGTTGTGTTTCATTGTGTTACATTGCTAAGTGTTGTGTTACATGTGAACATGGTACCAGTGGGTTACATTGATCGTATGTAATAGACAATACAATAAAACAGATCCAAGTAGAGCGAGTGAAACCGGATTAATGCCGTGTTCGAAAACACCTGGGAACTCTGACGGGTTTTTGTTGTTGTTGTTGTTGTTGCTGTTGTTTCTCAGACTGGGAAAAAATAGTTTTTTAAATGGTCGTCCAACTCAGAATTCCAACTCGTGAACTCGGGACTCTTTCTAGAGCTCTGACTTTCCCACGGGAAGATCACCGACGTCATGATTTGACCTCGTATTTCCTAGAGTTCCCAGTTGTCTTGAATGCGGCATGCAAAAGCTAAAAGCCTGAATAGGTATATTGTTCCTCAGCCTGTACTATGTCAAGGCGTGGTGATGTGGACGGCAGAGCAGTAGTTGTCATTTTACATTTTTGGACTTGTATTGTTCCACTGTGGCTCTCTAATTTGGGCCTAGGTAATGTAGATTGGGAAAGCAGCTGCCAGGCTCCGTAACGTAGCTCCAGAGTTAGCGTGGCAGAACCCAGGGCCTTGTCCTCAGACATGGATCTACAGACTTCTATTGGCTGTAGACCAGAGTCCTATGGCGCCATAGGAACACAGCCATGTCTCAGGGCAAGCCTGGACAAGGCCAGACAGAGACAGGACACTCAGACTGGGCCTGCTGGACAGAACAATCAGACTGGGCCTGCTGGACAGAACAATCAGACTGGGCTTGCTGGACAGAACCCTCAGACTGGGCCTGCTGGACAGAACCCTCAGACTGGGCCTGCTGGACAGAACACTCAGACTGGGCCTGCTGGACAGAACCCTCAGACTGGGCCTGCTGGACAGAACAATCAGACTGGGCCTGCTGGACAGAACAATCAGACTGGGCTTGCTGGACAGAACCCTCAGACTGGGCCTGCTGGACAGAACCCTCAGACTGGGCCTGCTGGACAGAACACTCAGACTGGGCCTGCTGGACAGAACAATCAGACTGGGCCTGCTGGACAGAACAATCAGACTGGGCCTGCTGGACAGAACCCTCAGACTGGGCCTGCTGGACAGAACAATCAGACTGGGCCTGCTGGACATTAGCAGCCTCTATCAATCTGTCATAGCTACAGCAGGTTGGGTAAGGTATTTTGGTGGGGGGGCGGATATGACCCTACATGTGCGTGTGTGTGTGTGTGTGACGCGTGTGTGTACGCGTCTCCAGCTGTGTGCTGTGACTACACTCTGTCCTCTGTTTACAATAACATCTCTCCCAGTCGGTCTCTGTAAATACTTAGTTCACATCCAGTTTAACAGTGTTTTCTCTGGGAGAGCTGTAAACACAACGCCTGACCTCTGATTTAGCCCCTATTAGTGTTGTGTTTTGGGGACGACCCAGCTGTATCTGAAGGCCAAACTTTAGCTTCGTCCCCTATAGTGCACTATTTTTGACCCCTATGGGCCCTAATCAAAAGTGGTGCACTATATAGGGAATAGGGTGCTATAGTAGAGCACTATATAGGGAATAGGGTGCTATAGTAGAGCACTATATAGGGAATAGGGTGCTATAGTAGTGCACTATATAGGGAATAGGGTTCTATAGTAGTGCACTATATAGGGAATAGGGTGCTATAGTAGTGCACTATATAGGGAATAGGGTGCTATAGTAGTATACTATATAGGGAATAGGGTGCTATAGTAGTGCACTATATAGGGAATAGGGTATTATCTACTGTAGTCTTCTCTTACTGTAGTCTTCTCTACTGTAGTCTTCTCTTTCTGTAGTCTTCTCTTACTGTAGTATTCTCTACTGTAGTATTCTCTACTGTAGTATTCTCTACTGTAGTCTTCTCTACTATAGTCTTCTCTACTATATTATTCTCTACTGTAGTATTATCTACTGTAGTCTTCTCTACTATAGTCTTCTCTACTATAGTCTTCTCTACTGTAGTCTTCTCTTAATGTAGTCTTCTCTACTGCAGTCTTCTCTTACTATAGTATTCTCTACTATAGTATTCTCTACTGCAGTCTTCTCTACTGTAGTCTTCTCTACTGTAGTATTTAACTACTGTAGTATTATCTACTGTAGTCTTCACTACTGTAGTCTTCTCTACTGTAGTCTTCTCTTACTGTAGTCTTCTCTACTGTAGTCTTCTCTACTGTAGTATTCTCTACTGCAGTCTTCTCTACTGTAGTATTTAACTACTGTAGTATTATCTACTGTAGTCTTCTCTTACTGTGTACTTCTCTTTCTGTAGTATTATCTACTGTAGTCTTCTCTACTTTAGTATTCTCTACTGCAGTCTTATCTACTGTAGTATTTAACTACTGTAGTATTATCTACTGTAGTCTTCTCTTACTGTGTACTTCTCTTTCTATAGTATTATCTACTGTAGTCTTCTCTACTGTAGTCTTCTCTTACTGTCTACTTCTCTTTCTATAGTATTATCTACTGTAGTCTACTCTTACTGTAGTCTTCTCTACTGTAGTCTTCTCTTACTGTGTACTTCTCTTTCTGTAGTCTTCTCTTTCTGTAGTCTTCTCTACTGTAGTCCACGTTTGCTGTATACTTCTCTTTCTGTAGTCTACTCTTACTGTATTCTTCTCTTTATGTAGTATTATCTACTGTAGTCTTCTCTTTCTGTAGCATTACCTACTACCGCCTTCTCTTACTGTAGTCTTCTCTACTGTAATCTACTCTTACTGTAGTCTTCTCTACTGTAATCTACTCTTACTGTAGTCTTTGATAAGGGACTACAGGAAGAGCAGTAGATCAACCATACACGTTGCGTAAGGGTTTTGCAGTTTAAAATAAATCTCTCGATGGTGCAGCTGTAGAACTTTTTGAGGATCTGAGGACCCATGCCAAATCTTCTCCTGAGTGGGAAAAAGCGCTGTCGTGCCCTCTTCACGACTGTCTTGTTGTGTTTGGATCATGATGTTTTGTTGGCGATGTGGACACCAAGGAATAGAAATTCTCGACCCGGTCCACTACAGCCTCGTCATTGTGAATGGGGGCCTGTTCGGCCGTCCTTTTCCTGTAGTCCACAATCAGCTCCTTTGTCTTGCTCACATTGAGGGAGAGGTTGTTGTCTGCCAGGTCTCGGACCTCCTCCCTATAGGCTGTCTCCTTGTTGTCAGTGATCAGGCCTACCACTGTTGTGTCGTCAACAAACTTAATGATGGTGTTGGAGTCGTACTTGGCCACGCAGTTGTGGGTGAACAGGGACTACAGGTGGGGACTAAGCACACAACCCTGAGGGGCCCCCGTGTTGAGGATCAGTGTGGCGGATGTGTTGTTGCCTGCCCTCACCACCAGAGCTGTGTTTTGTGTTAAATGAGCGACACCTGCTCTGTTGATGTCTTCATACTGTCCTTTACAAAAACCAATAGGCCTATGCTACTGTATGTATGCTGGTCACAGCAAAGCAAAGCTGACTGACATGATATAACCACAACCACTTATTTTGCTACCTATTCCAATTTGCAACATGGTAAAATCACAGCTGGTTTGGTTCCCCCTCTGTCTGTTTTGGATCTAACTCCTGGTTTGGTTAAATATTTGGGTTGGTTCTAAAATCACAGCTGGTTTGGTTCCCCCTCTGTCTGGTTTGGTTCTAAACCCCTGGCTCGGTTCTAAACCCCTGGTTTGGTTAAACGTCTGATTTGGTTCTAAACCCCTGGTTTGGTTAAATGTATGGTTTGGTTCTAAACCCCTGGTTTAGTTAAACGTCTGGTTTGGTTCTAAACGTCTGGTTTGGTTAAATGTCTGGGTTGGTTCTAAACCCCTGGTTTGGTTAAACGTCTGTTTTGGTTTTAACTCCTGGTTTGGTTAAATGTCTGTGTTGGTTCTAAACCCCTGGTCTGGTTAAACATCTGGTTTGGTTCTAAACCCCTGGCTCGGTTCTAAACCCCTGGTTTGGTTAAACGTCTGGTTTGGTTCTAAACCCCTGGTTTGGTTCTAAACCCCTGGTTTGGTTAAATGTCTGGTTTGGTTCTAAACCGCTGGTTTGGTTCTAAACCCCTGGTTTGGTTCTAAACGTCTGGTTTGGTTCTAAACCCCTGGTTTGGTTAAACGTCTGATTTGGTTCTAAACCCCTGGTTTGGTTAAATGTCTGGTTTGGTTCTAAACCCCTGGTTTAGTTAAACGTCTGGTTTGGTTCTAAACGTCTGGTTTGGTTAAATGTCTGGGTTGATTCTAAACCCCTGGTTTGGTTAAACGTCTGTTTTGGTTTTAACTCCTGGTTTGGTTAAATGTCTGTGTTGGTTCTAAACCCCTGGTCTGGTTAAACATCTGGTTTGGTTCTAAACCCCTGGCTCGGTTCTAAACCCCTGGCTCGGTTCTAAACCCCTGGTTTGGTTAAACGTCTGGTTTGGTTCTAAACCCCTGGTTTGGTTCTAAACCCCTGGTTTGGTTAAATGTCTGGTTTGGTTCTAAACCGCTGGTTTGGTTCTAAACCCCTGGTTTGGTTCTAAACGTCTGGTTTGGTTCTAAACCCCTGGTTTGGTTAAATGTCTGGTTGGCTTCGCCTGCTTTGTTTAAATGTCTGGGTTGGCTCTAAACCCCTGCTTTCTCTCTCTCCTCTCCAGTCCCACCCTCTGTCCCTGTGCAACACCAGTGAAGATGAGCGCCAGGAGTCAGACTTCATCAGCATCGTCAAGCTGGAGAGCCCGGAGCGCAAGGTGCCTCAGTGTCTGCCCCTGCTCCACAAGGTAAGACCATTGTACACATGCATACTGTGGACAAACTATGGACGGTTTGAGTGGTGGCAGTGATTCAGTTGAATAGTTAAATAAATATCTTGTCCAAGTGAAGGGCTGTCTTCGCCGGGCCATATCTGTCCTCCCCTAAGACTCTGTGAGGCTCAGTAACCTACTGCCAGACATAGGACGGAAACATTATGACATGTTCTGTGTAGCGTACACCGATTGTCTGCTATTTGTTTCTGATTGTGTATTGTACGTATCTTGGTCGTTAAAGATGACCCTATCCATTTTAATGGAGGAGAGTCAGACACAGATAAATCTTTTCCCCTGGCCTACTGTCCACTCCTACAGTAGATCCAGCTAAATCTTTCCCCTGGTCTACTGTCCACTCCTACAGTAGATCCGGCTAAATCTTTTCCCCTGGCCTACTGTCCACTCCTACAGTAGATCCGGCTAAATCTTTCCCCTGGTCTACTGTCCACTCCTACAGTAGATCCGGCTAAATCTTTCCCCTGGTCTACTGTCCACTCCTACAGTAGATCCGGCTAAATCTTTCCCCTGGTCTACTGTCCACTCCTACAGTAGATCCAGCTAAATCTTTCCCCCTGGTCTACTGTCCACTCCTACAGTAGATCCGGCTAAATCTTTCCCCCTGGTCTACTGTCCACTCCTACAGTAGATCCAAATAAATCGTTCCCCCTGGTCTACTGTCCACTCCTACAGTAGATCCAGCTAAGAGATCCTCCTGCTTCCTGGCGCTGGATGTGAGGCGCTGAGGTCACAGCTATCACTGGTCATACCCAGGACCCCAGGCTAAGGTCACAGCTATCCCTGGTCGTAACCAGGACCCCGTGCTAAGGTCACAGCTATCACTGGTCGTAACCAGGACCCCGTGCTAAGGTCACAGCTATCCCTGGTTATACCCAGGACCCCGTGCTAAGGTCACAGCTATCACTGGTAGTAACCAAGACCCCTGGCTGAGGTCACAGCTATCACTGGTCGTAACCAGGACCCCGTGCTAAGGTCACAGCTATCACTGGTAGTAACCAGGACCCCGTGCTAAGGTCACAGCTATCACTGGTCGTAACCAGGACCCCGTACTTAATTGTTCTGCAAAAACATAAGTGTAGGAATAACTGAGTCACTGCAGACTGACAAAAAAAACTTTGAATCAAGCTTTAATGTCTACACTGTGTTGTCCCTTAAACACATCAAGTTCTCCCCCTTATACAGAGGGGCCCTTGAACAAAGGCCTTTTGGTGTAGTCTGGAGCGAGAGAGGCCCCCCTCTCTCCCTCAGTGGTAGCAGATATGTTTTGAGATCAGATGTGGGTATATAGTCCTGTTGTCTGGGTACTCTGTCAGAACTATAAAATGCTGTAAACCAGCATTTCTCAAACTTGGTCCTGGGAACCTCAAGGGGTACGCATTCTGTTTTTATGTTGCCATAGTACTAGACAGCTGATTGGATGATATTTGGATGAAACCACTTCATAGTAGGTTGACCCAAGTATGATAAATGACTGTATCTGGGCCTTTGTTGTTACTGGTCCCCTCCCCCTTGTCCATCACTTGGATATTAAAGCAGAATTATATAACAATGGTAGCGTTTTATAATCTTAACTAATTTAAATTATGTCATACGTTAAAACCCAAATCATACCTATTTGTTTACAAACCGTAAAATTATCTGCAGCTGAATTTGTCTGAACGATACTGGTAACGTCTATGTTGTGACTGTTACCCAGCAAGTTACTTAGCAACATGCTGGGGGAAAAAAAAACCCACACTGTGTTGTGACTTGATGCCATAGTGTTAAATTAACGTATTCCCGAAAAATGACGACATCCGACAGCAGTAGCTGCTTCTCATTTCGGGTGGACAGGCAGCACCGATAATTACCATAATGTCACACGCGTGTGCAGTGCACATTTCGAGCGAAGTTGCTTTATCAATTGGGATGAACATTTGATGGGTCTTGCCAGGAAGTTATTCCTGAGCACGGATGGTGTACCATCATTAACCGTGGGTCAGTGCTGACCATAAGTATCAGAGGTTTTGATGAGGCTGACACGGTGGCTGTAACTGAGAGCTGCTTTGACTTGTGAATGGTATTTTTTATGTAACACACCTGATAGTCACTATGGTTACTGTTATACCATCCCTACATTGAGTCTAGTATTTTTTTATGTAACACACCTGATAGTCACTATGGTTACTGTTATACCATCCCTACATTGAGTCTAGTATTTTTTTATGTAACACACCTGATAGTCACTATGGTTACTGTTATACCATCCCGACATTGAGTCTAGTATTTTTTTATGTAACACACCTGATAGTCACTATGGTTACTGTTATACCATCCCTACATTGAGTCTAGTATTTTTTTATGTAACACACCTGATAGTCACTATGGTTACTGTTATACCATCCCTACATTGAGTCTAGTATTTTTTTTATGTAACACACCTGATAGTCACTATGGTTACTGTTATACCATCCCTACATTGAGTCTAGTATTTTTTTATGTAACACACCTGATAGTCACTATGGTTACTGTTATACCATCCCTACATTGAGTCTAGTATTTTTTTATGTAACACACCTGATAGTCACTATGGTTACTGTTATACCATCCCGACATTGAGTCTAGTATTTTTTATGTAACACACCTGATAGTCACCATGGTTACTGTTCTACCATCCCGACATTGAGTCTAGTATTTTTTTAGTTTCCATCTCCTTTTGTCTTTCCACTATCATCAAGCAGTAATGATAGATGTTTTAGAAAAATTCAACACATACTGTCACATACTGTCTGCACAGCTTCCCAGCAACCCCCTCAGCAGCTTTCCCAAGGCAATCCCCTCAGCAGCTTTCCCAAGGCAACCCCCTCAGCAGCTTTCCCAAGGCAACCCCCTCAGCAGCTTTCCCAAGGCAATCCCCTCAGCAGCTTTCCCAAGGCAACCCCCTCAGCAGCTTTCCCAAGGCAACCCCCTCAGCAGCTTTCCCAAGGCAACCCCCTCAGCAGCTTTCCCAAGGCAACCCCCTCAGCAGCTTTCCCAAGGCAACCCCCTCAGGAGCTTTCCCAAGGCAACCCCCTCAGGAGCTTTCCCAAGGCAACCCCCTCAGCAGCTTTCCCAAGGCAACCCCCTCAGCAGCTTTCCCAAGGCAACCCCCTCAGCAGCTTTCCCAAGGCAATCCCCTCAGCAGCTTTCCCAAGGCAACCCCCTCAGCAGCTTTCCCAAGGCAACCCCCTCAGCAGCTTTCCCAAGGCAACCCCCTCAGCAGCTTTCCCAAGGCAACCCCCTCAGGAGCTTTCCCAAGGCAACCCCCTCAGCAGCTTTCCCAAGGCAAAGAAGAGGGATACGCTGTGAAGCCTGTGAAGACAGACCCAACGTACTGTCAGTCACTTGTTCGTTTCAGGCCCCACACATTCCAAATACAATCATTTGAAAAGTATCACCAAAAAATGCACAACCAAATATGGCATATTTTAAACTGAGTACTTGAGAAATACCAGAAAACACATTGTAGATTGAGTAGATCACCACGTAAACAAATTGATAGCATCGTAACTCAGAACATAAAAATAAAACAAAATTAAATTCACTTCCCATTTAACAAACATTTCCCCTTCCTTTCCCGGATCTCCTCTTCAACGAGGTTACCCATAATCCAGCACTGTATGAAGCAGTGTGTGCTGTCCATCCCAGGACCCCTCTCTGCCCAGTGTGTGCTCTCCATCCCAGGACCCCTCTCTGCCCAGTGTGTGCTGTCCATCCCAGGACCCCTCTCTGCCCAGTGTGTGCTGTCCGTCCCAGGACCCCTCTCTGCCTAGTGGGTGACTGATGCCAAGTGGGTGACTGAAGCCTAGTGGGTGACTGATGCCAAGTGGGTGACTGAAGCCTAGTGGGTGACTGAAGCCTAGTGGGTGACTGACTCCTAGTGGGTGACTGAAGCCAAGTGGGTGACTGAAGCCAAGTGGGTGACTGAAGCCTAGTGGGTGACTGAAGCCAAGTGGGTGACTGAAGCCTAGTGGGTGACTGAAGCCTAGTGGGTGACTGACACCTAGTGGGTGACTGAAGCCTAGTGGGTGACTGACACCTAGTGGGTGACTGAAGCCAAGTGGGTGACTGACACCTAGTGGGTGACTGACGCCTAGTGGGTGACTGACACCTAGTGGGTGACTGAAGCCAAGTGGGTGACTGACACCAAGTGGGTGACTGACACCAAGTGGGTGACTGAAGCCTAGTGGGTGACTGAAGCCTAGTGGGTGACTGACACCAAGTGGGTGACTGAAGCCTAGTGGGTGACTGAAGCCTAGTGGGTGACTGAAGCCTAGTGGGTGACTGAAGCCAAGTGGGTGACTGAAGCCAAGTGGGTGACTGAAGCCAAGTGGGTGACTGAAGCCATGTGGGTGACTGAAGCCAAGTGGGTGACTGAAGCCAAGTGGGTGACTGAAGCCAAGTGGGTAACTGAAGCCTAGTGGGTGACTGACACCAAGTGGGTGACTGAAGCCTAGTGGGTGACTGAAACCAAGTGGGTAACTGAAGCCTAGTGGGTGACTGAAGCCTAGTGGGTGACTGAAGCCTAGTGGGTGACTGAAGCCTAGTGGGTGACTGAAGCCAAGTGGGTGACTGAATCCAAGTGGGTGACTGAATCCAAGTGGGTGACTGACGCCAAGTGGGTGACTGAAGCCAAGTGGGTGACTGAAGCCAAGTGGGTGACTGAAGCCAAGTGGGTGACTGAAGCCATGTGGGTGACTGAAGCCAAGTGGGTGACTGAAGCCAAGTGGGTGACTGACACCAAGTGGGTGACTGAAGACTAGTGGGTGACTGACACCTAGTGGGTGACTGAAGCCTAGTGGGTGACTGAAGCCAAGTGGGTGACTGAAGCCTAGTGGGTGACTGAAGCCTAGTGGGTGACTGAAGCCTAGTGGGTGACTGAAGCCAAGTGGGTGACTGAATCCAAGTGGGTGACTGAAGCCAAGTGGGTGACTGAATCCAAGTGGGTGACTGAATCCAAGTGGGTGACTGAAGCCATGTGGGTGACTGAAGCCAAGTGGGTGACTGAAGCCAAGTGGGTGACTGACGTCAAGTGGGTAACTTTTACGTGATGTGACATCACACTTTGTTACTTTGTATTGTTTGTTTTTTTCAAACATTTGGACGGGAGATGAGTGTTACAAATTATATGAATCGATGGCGTCCTGCTCACTCATGGTTCAATAAATAAATACATTATATCTCACCTTTATTTCTCACGACTGTTCATGTCTATCAATATTTTGTAAATGATCAAATAAATGTCTGATAAATACATACAATTCTGAACATATTTTCATTTATAATGCTAATGCAGAGGCACCAATGAATTGTCCAGTACACTTACTGTATGTTGATGCAATGCACATTCCCTTATGTCTAAGCTTCTAAGGTGAATCAGGCTTCACTCATTTATGCGAAGAAGGGTGTCAGTGAACTGTAATTCTGTAATCAGTTACACAACAATAGAAATTCAGTCGAATATGTTTGTCCGACATCCAACAGTCCATGACCAGCTCTGTTGACCATGAGAGAATTTTGCAGAAAAAATGGGTTGAGGCCTACTATTTAGGCTCGGAATGACATGGCCCATTTTTTTTACCTGGTCATCAATGACTTGGGACCCATTTTTTATTTTTTTTTACCTTGTTACCTGGCAATAACCATGAATATAAGCTCCCGCCCCCTCAGACTGTTCTTTCACGCTTCCTGATAGTTAGAGAGGAGAGACAAGGTACAATTTCTTTCATTCTGAGAATTTTAATAGTGTAAAAAAATATGATGTGTGATGTTTTTTTGGTCATTCAAAGGCTATTTTTTACTTGGGGAAATAGGATGACTGTACAGGACCCTTTTAAAATGTTCTAGATAGATCATATATTTAAGCCTAAGATAGATATTTACGCTTGGTGCCTGTGTTCAGCCCACATCTGTGTCGTCGATTCCCCAGCAGCCATAGCCCATGTTCCAGTCAGATCAGTTTGTTTACAGTCCGGCCCGGGCCCGGCAGTCAGATCTATAGATACACAGACGGGACTTGGGTTGGTCGGCCGCAGAGCCTTATGCTGCACACACCACCACACACCACCACCACACACCACCACCGCACACCGCCCAGAATATACCTTTTTAAGCAAACAAAGTTTAGCAGCTATGAACCTTGGAGGATAAGGTTACATTGTAGTCCTTTGTTTTTTGTATTTTGTTTTCCTAGAGGGTTCGTATCCCTGGCGACAGACAAAGTGCACCCCCAGGGACGTGCTAGATTCCTTTCCTGATGTGTGGTGACTTTTTTACACAAATGTCCTCTAAAAAGTTATTTTTCTCTCCAGTTGCTTGGACATCACACTTCCTTTCGGGAAGAGCTGTTGAAGGCAAACGCCAAACGGTTCATTACAACCATCTTCTTATGGATGGGGATCTGCTGTCGTAAACATCTCCTTCTAACCAGGGCTGAGACATAAGTGACATACGTGGTCTCTTAGGGACCCAGGCTGCAAGGAGCCCCCCCCCCCCCAAACTCAGTCGAGGTCTCAACTTACTGCTGACAGTTAGAATAGTAGAATACACAAGGTGTACGTTTGAAATTTGTTTGTGGATCAGCGTTTTGTTTTTTTGATCTTGTTTTGTCATTACTGACAGTCACTCAATTAGCCATGACAGATTTCAATTTAGATTGGTAAGTTAGTCTAGCCAGTTATCTAAGTTTGCGGTAGTCTCGGCCGGATACTGACGTGGCTCGCAGGGCACATGCACAGGAGCCCTGACCTCCAGAGGGAACTCATTGATTTTGTTAGTTGGTCTCACTCAGATATCAATAACATGGCAATGAGTCATGGCAAAATGTGTGGAATTGCAGGAAAAATGGCAAAAAATGTATTTACACCCCATGCCAAAATAGGTAGTTATTGTAGGAAACTTGCTTTAAAATTTCTCTCTTCCCTATGGCAAAATGTGTAGAACTGCAGAAAACCTGCTTTAAAACGGCAACATGTGTAGAATAGCAGGAAATGAACATTTAAAACTACATTTTTCTCTCCGCCATCAAGGTGGAGCATCTAAAAAGGCTAGAGCTGGCCCTGCTTCGAACAAAATGACATTCACTTTGAACCATGGGAGTGAAATAGCAATTGTGTATGCTATTTGGCCCGACTGCTGGACTGGCTGTCCCATATGTTTGTCTGTTAGACTGTAGGAGCCTACTGTAGGACTGTCTTTGTCCAGTAGACTGTAGAAGCCTACTGTAGGACTGTCTTTGTCTGTTAGACTGTAGAAGCCTACTGTTGGACTGTGGGACATTAGACTGTAGGAGCCTACTGTAGGACTGTCTTTGTCTGTTCGACTGTAGGAGCCTACTGTAGGACTGTTTTTGTCCATTAGACTGTAGGAGCCTACTGTAGGACTGTCTTTGTCCAGGAGACTGTGGAAGCCTACTGTAGACTGTCTTTGTCTGTTAGACTGTAGGAGCCTACTGTAGGACTGTTTTTGTCTGTTAGACTGTAGGAGCCTACTGTAGGACTGTTTTTGTCCAGGAGACTGTAGGAGCCTACTGTAGACTGTCTTTGTCCATTAGACTGTAGGAGCCTACTGTAGGACTGTCTTTGTCTGTTAGACTGTAGGAGCCTACTGTAGGACTGTCTTTGTCTGTTAGACTGTAGGAGCCTACTGTAGGACTGTTTTTGTCCAGTAGACTGTAGGAGCCTACTGTAGACTGTCTTTGTCCATTAGACTGTAGGAGCCTACTGTAGGACTGTCTTTGTCCATTAGACTGTAGGAGCCTACTGTAGGACTGTCTTTGTCCAGTAGACTGTAGGAGCCTACTGTAGGACTGTCTTTGTCCAGGAGACTGTAGGAGCCTACTGTAGGACTGTCTTTGTCCATTAGACTGTAGGAGCCTACTGTAGGACTGTCTTTGTCCAGGAGACTGTAGGAGCCTACTGCAGGACTGTCTTTGTCCATTAGACTGTAGAAGCCTACTGTTGGACTGTGGGACATTAGGTGAGTGTATCTATCTATCTCCCTCTCCTGGTACTGCACACCCATAGTTAAAGACTGTCTATAGCCGTGCTGCTGACACACATCCCTGTTGGCTGTCTCTCCGTTTGCATGTGGAAACCGTCCGGGTTCAGGATTTCTCTGCAGCTCTATTAGTGTCTCACCACGTCGACCGACCGACCAGAAGCTTTTTATTATTTTTTATAAATATACTTGTACTAGACTATACAGAGTGTTATGTGTCCATGGCCATGGCTCCCAGGCTTTGAACAATGCTAAACTCTGGCTGAAAACAACAAGTGGGTTGTAGTGTAAACAACAGGTTCAGTATGGGATGAATGGGAATACGTCTCCTTGTAGACCCACAGTAGGTCAGGGTAGGACAAACAGTGATAATATTCCTAAAGTCTTAACTATTATCCTCCTCTAGCAGATGGCTGATCCACAAAGCTGTGTTTCGTGAAGTAAGCACCAGTATTAAGAGTAGCTACGTTCTTCTGTGAGAAACAGAATAGCTCATTGCTCTGTAGAAGGATGTGGTGTTCTGGCTGTCGTGTCTGGACTCGTTGACTCCCTCCCATAGTATGTCTTTCTTCATTGATTCTTCCTCTTCTTTGATGAAAAAAAAGCCTTTTGGCCTGCTTGTACAGTAATCCACTCTCCTTTAACTGATGCGGTGAAAATCAGAGTGAAGTGTGTGTGCGTGCGTGCGTGTGTGTGTGTGTGTGTGGGTGTGCCAGAGTACACCTGTGTGTGGTGTGATGCCATGCTACTGTCTGTGCTCTCAGGGAAGCAGCTACAGGAAGACTAGCTCTAGTGGCAGGAGGTAGCTACAGGAAGACTAGCCCGAGTGACAGGAAGTGGCTACAGGAAGACTAGCCCTAGTGACATTAGGTAGCTACAGGAAGACTAGCCCTAGTGACAGGAAGTAGCTACAGGAAGACTAGCCCTAGTGACAGGAAGTGGCTACAGGAAGACTAGCCCTAGTGACACGAAGTGGCTACAGGAAGACTAGCCCTAGTGACAGGAAGTAGCTACAGGCAGACTAGCCCTAGTGACAGGAAGTAGCTATAGGGAGACTAGCCCGAGTGTCGGGAGGTAGCTACAGGAAGACTAGCCCGAGTGACAGGAAGTGGCTACAGGAAGACTAGCCCTAGTGACATTAGGTAGCTACAGGAAGACTAGCCCTAGTGACAGGAAGTGGCTACAGAAAGACTAGCCCTAGTGACTAGCCCTAGTGACAGGAGGTAGCTACAGGAAGACTAGCCCTAGTGACAGGAAGTGGCTACAGGAAATCACACACATAATCTAGTCAGTACAGCAGATGGGGTGGACGGTGACACTGACCCCAGGCTGTTCCTGTTGGTTTTCACTGACCCCAGGCTGTTCCTGGTGGTTTTCACTGACCCCAGGCTGTTCCTGGTGGTTTTCACTGACCCCAGGCTGTTCCTGTTGGTTTTCACTGACCCCAGGCTGTTCCTGTTGGTTTTCACTGACCCCAGGCTGTTCCTGGTGGTTTTCACTGACCCCAGGCTGTTCCTGGTGGTTTTCACTGACCCTAGGCTGTTCCTGGTGGTTTTCACTGACCCCAGGCTGTTCCTGGTTGTTTTCACTGACCCCAGGCTGTTCCTGGTTGTTTTCACTGACCCCAGGCGGTTCCTGGTGGTTTTCACTGACCCCAGGCTGTTCCTGGTGGTTTTCACTGACCCCAGGCGGTTCCTGGTGGTTTTCCTGACCCCAGGCGGTTCCTAGTGGTTTTCCTTGACCCCAGGCTGTTCCTGGTGGTTTTCCCTGACCCCAGGCGGTTCCTGCCTGCCTGGTAGTTTCTGAGCAGGGTGAGCGGTGAGGTGGGGCCAGAGTGGAAACACTTGTCCTCCTAAGCAAATAAGTCAAATGTCCATAACTCAGGGCAGACGAATCAAGAGCGGAAAGATGGATAACATCTGTAAAACTGGCTGATCTGAGGCTGTGAGGTTTTAAATGCAATAAATCAGCAGGTACACAATGAATGAATGGAGCCTCAGGGGTAAACGTAAGTCAATGTCCCCGCAGGAGGCCTTTTGCCTTTTGGTAGGCCGTCATTGTAAATAAGAATATGTTCTTATTAACTGACTTGCCTACTTAAATAAAACTAAATAAAACGATCTATTACCCTGAGCATCAGTTCCTTTCCAAAGGCATTGATTCACTCAGGCTGGTTAAACCAGACTGACTACTGCTGTTCTCTCCATCCTTTCACTTCAGTGCTCAGTGTACTTCCACCAGGCTAGCATTCACTAGCTGACTCTGTTTGTCTTTGAAGCAGGCACTAGTGTAGTCTGTGTAGCCTGTGTAGCCTGTGTAGTCTGTGTAGTCTGTGTAGTCTGTGTAGTCTGTGTAGTCTGTGTTGTCGGTGTTGTCGGTGTAGTCTGTGTAGTCTGTGTAGTCTGTGTAGCCTGTGTAGCCTGTGTAGTCTGTGTAGTCTGTGTAGTCTGTGTAGCCGGTGTAGTCTGTGTAGTAGGTGTAGTCTGTGTAGTCTGTGTAGTAGGTGTAGTCTGTGTAGTCTGTGTAGTCTGTGTAGTCGGGGTAGTCTGTGTAGTAGGTGTAGTCGGTGTAGTCGGGGTAGTAGGTGTAGTCGGTGTAGTCTGTGTAGTCGGTGTAGTCTGTGTAGTCGGGGTAGTCGGTGTTGTCGGTGTAGTCTGTGTAGTCTGTGTAGTCTGTGTAGTAGGTGTAGTCTGTGTAGTCTGTGTAGTCTGTGTAGTCTGTGTAGTCGGGGTAGTCTGTGTAGTAGGTGTAGTCGGTGTAGTCGGGGTAGTAGGTGTAGTCGGTGTAGTCTGTGTAGTCGGTGTAGTCGGTGTAGTCTGTGTAGTCGGGGTAGTCTGTGTAGTAGGTGTAGTCGGTGTAGTCTGTGTAGTCGGGGTAGCCTGTGTAGCCTGTGTAGCCTGTGTAGTCTGTGTAGTAGGTGTAGTCGGTGTTGTCTGTGTAGTCTGTGTAGTCTGTGTAGTAGGTGTAGTCGGTGTAGTCTGACACAGTGCAGGTATAATCCAGATCCAGCCAGTCCGTCTCTCCTGTTCCTTCCATAACGTTAACAGGCTGATATTATCAGGGAAGTACGGGCCAAGCTCACAGCGTTTTTTGATAAAGAAAAACAATGGGAACCTCTGTAGGGGGCCTCCCCCCCCCCCCCCCCCCCTCACCACCAGCATGCACACACATAACACACACATAACACACACACATACCACTCACACACACCACACACACACACCACACAAACACACCACACAAACACATACACACATAACACACACACACACATAACACACACACACACACATACCACACACACATAACACACATAACACACACACACACACATACCACACACACATAACACACACACACACTCATACCACACACACATAACACACACACACATAAGACACACACACACATAACACACACACACACACTCATACCACACACACATAACACACACATACCACACATACCACACACACATAACACACACACATAACACACACACACACACACACACATACCACCCACACTATGCCAACATCATCATCTCCTCCAGTCTGACTCCACAGTGCCAAAAGAAGAAAGTATTGAAACAATGTGGAAGAAGGAGCAGGTAGCCTGGGGCCCACAAGCCTTGTCCTTCAGTGTTGTGACTGAGGTCAGGTTGTCTCTCTCTTTCTCTCTCGGTCTGTCTCTCTTTCTCTCAATTCAATTCAATTCTCCCTCTCTGTCTCTCTCTCTGTGTCTCTCGCACTCTCTGTCTGTCTGTCTGTCTGTCTGTCTGTCTGTCTGTCTGTCTGTCTGTCTGTCTGTCTGTCTGTCTGTCTGTCTGTCTGTCTGTCTGTAAGCTTCACGGTTGTGTCTTTCATTTGTTGTATTGTTGGCGACATTTTAAAATAAAATAAAAATGTACGCTCACCACGCTGCACTTTGGTCCACTTCCAACGACACCCGTGACAACTGCTGCAATTGTAACTACTACAATTTCCTACGGTCAATGACATATGGACAAGCTAAATTAGATATTGTTGATGTACTGTAAGCTGTGCCTAGGTCTCCATCAGGGTAGTTGTACTTTGTTCCACTTAATTACTTGTTGCCTAGTCTTCTTGTCCCAATTGTCCACCTACCTACTGTAGACCCGATGTAATGTTCCCCATCAGAAATCAAACCGGTTGTCATCTCTTGTTTTGATTCTACCCGCTGAATGTTTTGGGACTGAGCTTTAGAGCCACAAACAAGAGTTCCAGTTTGCTGTGTGAAATGGGATGACCGCAGAAGGCCCAATGTGGGTGATACAGCCACACAAGAGGACAGATAGAGGACAACAGGGGCTATTCTGCTCTCACAGACAGACAAATGCCAATCCTGAGTTCAAATACTTTTGGGCTTTTCTATTGGTCCCATTGCAACAGGCAAGCTCAATCGAGCACAGTTTAAGTTAATTTAAACTATTCAAATACAGTACATGAGCCAAGGTCAGACAGACAGACAGACAGACAGACAGACAGACAGACAGACAGACAGACAGTGTTTCAGTCAGAGCGTTCGCTCCTGGTTGTCACTGAGAATCAGGAGCCAGTTGTCGTGTCTAACCGTGAAGCATGTTTGAAGTTCAAGGCCAGGCACGCAGGGCGATAAGTCTTCCGTTGTCTTCACGAAGACTGAATAATCCATTCCTGTGGGAACAGGAAGACAGAACAGTGGTGGGTGATGTCACCGTGGCCCTACGACTACATGGACACTACAGTGTACTGTCCTAAATGATATCAATACATCAATTAACTGTGGTTCTACTACACAGACAGGAGAGGCGAGGAGAGGAGAGGAGAGGAGAGGAGAGGAGAGGAGAGGAGAGGAGAGGAGAGGGGGAGAGGCGAGGAGAGGATAGGACAGGGGGGGAGAGGAGAGGATAGGGCAGGAGAGGAGAGGGGGGAAGAGGAGAGGAGAGGAGAGGAGAGGAGAGGGGGAGAGGCGAGGAGAGGATAGGACAGGAGAGGAGAGGGGAGGGGAGGGGGAGAGGAGAGGATAGGACAGGAGAGGAGAGGGGGGAAGAGGAGAGGAGAGGAGAGGAGAGGAGAGGAGAGGGGGAGAGGCGAAGAGAGGATAGGACAGGAGAGGAGAGGGGAGGGGAGGGGGAGAGGAGAGGATAGCACAGGAGAGGAGAGGGGGGAAGAGGAGAGGAGGGGAGGGGAGGGGAGGGGGGAAGAGGAGGGGAGGAGAGGACAGGAGAGGAGAGGGGGGAAGAGGAGGAGAGGAGAGGAGAGGAGAGGAGAGGAGAGGAGAGGAGAGGATTATTTGTTGCGATTGCAAACGTAATAAGAGGGTCTAATAGTCCAGGATTATGATTTATTTTAAATTTTTTATATCCACAACATTTATTCCACGGGACAAAACTAGATCCAGAGTATGACTGTGACAGTGAGCAGTTCCGGTCACATGTTGGACAAAACCCAGTGAGTTGGTGATGGCTCCGATGATGGACTTTTCCATGTGAATATTAAAGTCACCAAAAATGTGAATATTATCTGCTATGACTACAAGGTCCGATAGGAATTCAGGGAACTCAGTGAGGAATGCTGTATATGGCCCAGGAGGCCTGTAAACAGTAGCTATAAAAAGTGATTGAGTAGGCTGCATAGATTTCATGACTAGAAGATGAAAAGACGAAAACTTCTTTTTTTTTCATTAATTGAAACTAGCTATCGTAAATGTTAGCAACACCTCCGCCTTTGCGGGATGCACGGGGGATATGGTCACTAGTGTAACCAGGAGGTGAGGCCTCATTTAACACAGTAAATTCATCAGGCTTAAGCCATGTTTCAGTCAGGCCAATCACATCAAGATTATGATCAGTGATTAGTTCATTGACGAAACCTGCCTTTGATGTGAGGCCTATTTGGAGACGTGAGATACTATCACAATCTCTTTCAATATTGACAGGAATGGAGGAGGTCTTTATTCCAGACCTAGACTACGGCACAGACACGGTCTCAATGGGGAAAACTGAGCTGACTACACTAAGCTGGCCTGCACCATACCTCATTGTGGATCTACAGGAAATAGAGCTATGTCTATGTTCATAGATAAGATGAGGGCACCCCTCCATCTAGGGGTCTGTCACTCCTCAGCAGGCCAGGCTTGGTCCTGTTTGTGGGTGAATCCCAGAAAGAGGGTCAATTATCTACAAATTCTATCTTTTGGAAGGGGCAGAAAACAGTTTTCAACCAGCGATTGAGTTGTGAGACTCTGCTGTAGAGCTCATCACTCCCCCTCACTGGGAGGGGGCCAGAGACAATTACTCAATGCCGACACATCTTTCTAGCTGAGTTACACACTGACGCTATGCTGCGCTGGCTAGTCGCCAATGACTAGGGGTTTTCAATATGCCAGAGCTAACTTTGGCAGGCTTCGGCATCTCAGACCCTGTAACGGATGGAGGAGAGCCCCGAGAAGGCTCGGCCTCTGACTCCGACTCTTTGCCTAGTGGTGAAAACCAGTTGAAAGTTTCTATCGGCTGAATGAGCAAAACCAGTTGAGACAGGAGAATACGGACAGCAATTTATTTCCAGAAGCCGTGAGAAAATTGTCGAGGACTGTGTGTAGGGTGATTAATCCTACTACCTGTACTTACTGGTGGTCTAGACGGTGGCATCCTTTCCTACACTGACATTGTCGAGGACTGTGTGTAGGGGGATTAATCCTACTACCTGTACTTACTGGTGGTCTAGACGGTGGCATCCTTTCCTGCACTGACATTGTCGAGGACTGTGTGTAGGGGGATTAATCCTACTACCTGTACCTACTGGTGGTCTAGACGGTGGCATCCTTTCCTACACTGACATTGTTGCCCTTGAAGCTGGGCTTGCAGCACGGCTATCCTCGCCATAAGGCGATAGTTCTCCTGTATATTATGAGTTCAGCCACTGCAATGACAAGACTGAGCTTTTTCCTGGCCGGAGGAGGTCCTGCAGATCCATGTCCAGATAAAGCATCCGGGGGGGGAAAAGTTTAATTTAAAAAAAGGACAAAACTAAGATGTCGGGAAAAAAATGGTTAACTACGGATTAAATATGGTTAACTACGGATTAAATATGGTTAACTACGGATTAAATATGGTTAACTACGGAGTTGGATTAAATATGGTTAACTACGGATTAAATATGGTTAACTACGGAGTTGGATTAAATATGGTTAACTACGGATTAAATATGGTTAACTACGGATTAAATATGGTTAACTACGGATTAAATATGGTTAACTACGGATTAAATATGGTTAACTATGGATTAAATATGGTTAACTACGGATTAAATATGGTTAACTACGGATTAAATATGGTTAACTATGGATTAAATATGGTTAACTATGGATTAAATATGGTTAACTACGGATTAAATATGGTTAACTATGGATTAAATATGGTTAACTATGGATTAAATATGGTTAACTACGGATTAAATATGGTTAACTATGGATTAAATATGGTTAACTACGGATTAAATATGGTTAACTATGGATTAAAAATGGTTAACTACGGATTAAATATGGTTAACTACGGAGTTGGATTAAATATGGTTAACTACGGATTAAATATGGTTAACTACGGAGTTGGATTAAATATGGTTAACTACGGATTAAATATGGTTAACTACGGAGTTGGATTAAATATGGTTAACTACGGATTAAATATGGTTAACTACGGATTAAATATGGTTAACTACGGAGTTGGATTAAATATGGTTAACTACGGATTAAATATGGTTAACTACGGATTAAATATGGTTAACTATGGATTAAATATGGTTAACTACGGATTAAATATGGTTAACTACGGAGTTGGATTAAATATGGTTAACTACGGAGTTGGATTAAATATGGTTAACTACGGATTAAATATGGTTAACTATGGAAAAAAATGGTTAACTACGGATTAAATATGGTTAACTATGGAAAAAAATGGTTAACTACGGATTAAATATGGTTAACTACGGATTAAATATGGTTAACTATGGATTAAATATGGTTAACTACGGATTAAATATGGTTAACTATGGATTAAATATGGTTAACTATGGATTAAATATGGTTAACTACGGATTAAATATGGTTAACTATGGATTAAATATGGTTAACTATGGATTAAATATGGTTAACTATGGATTAAATATGGTTAACTACGGATTAAATATGGTTAACTACGGATTAAATATGGTTAACTACGGATTAAATATGGTTAACTATGGATTAAATATGGTTAACTATGGATTAAATATGGTTAACTACAGATTAAATATGGTTAACTACGGATTAAATATGGTTAACTATGGATTAAATATGGTTAACTATGGATTAAATATGGTTAACTACGGATTAAATATGGTTAACTATGGATTAAATATGGTTAACTACGGATTAAATATGGTTAACTACGGATTAAATATGGTTAACTACGGATTAAATATGGTTAACTATGGATTAAATATGGTTAACTACGGATTAAATATGGTTAACTACGGAGTTGGATTAAATATGGTTAACTACGGAGTTGGATTAAATATGGTTAACTACGGATTAAATATGGTTAACTACGGATTAAATAGGGTTAACTACGGATTAAATATGGTTTACTACGGATTAAATATGGTTAACTACAGATTAAATATGGTTAACTACGGAGTTGGATTAAATATGGTTAACTACGGATTAAATAGGGTTAACTACGGAGTTGGATTAAATATGGTTAACTACGGAGTTGGATTAAATATGGTTAACTACGGATTAAATATGGTTAACTACGGATTAAATAGGGTTAACTACGGATTAAATATGGTTAACTACGGATTAAATATGGTTAACTACGGAGTTGGATTAAATATGGTTAACTACGGAGTTGGATTAAATATGGTTAACTACGGATTAAATATGGTTAACTACGGATTAAATATGGTTAACTACGGATTAAATATGGTTAACTACGGATTAAATATGGTTAACTACGGATTAAATATGGTTAACTACGGAGTTGGATTAAATATGGTTAACTACGGAGTTGGATTAAATATGGTTAACTACGGATTAAATATGGTTAACTACGGATTAAATATGGTTAACTACGGAGTTGGATTAAATAGCTGTTAAGAGTAAAAAGGGAAATCGTTTGGCAGACAGCCAAGTAGTAACAAACAGTACAGCATTACGGAGAGTCACGGTCAGTCACATTCAGCCAATCATCTGTCAGTGTTGGCCACAGGTCTCTGAGACACAGGGCTCACCCAGAGAATTGACTAAATCTGCTTTCATCGCTGTGTCCAAACAGCCTGTTAGCCTCCATTCACCCTCCGCCCAGCTTACTGTTGGATCTACGCATCAGGCCCCAGGTCTCTGAGACACAGGGCTCACCCAGAGAATCAGCTTACTGTTGGATCTACGCATCAGGCCTCAGGTCTCTGAGACACAGGGCTCACCCAGAGAATCAGCTTACTGTTGGATCTACGCATCAGGCCTCAGGTCTCTGAGACACAGGGCTCACCCAGAGAATCAGCTTACTGTTGGATCTACGCATCAGGCCTCAGGTCTCTGAGACACAGGGCTCACCCAGAGAATC
>NC_092156.1:6303577-6333577 GCF_045791955.1 Oncorhynchus clarkii lewisi | reverse complement strand
ATTAAACGTAGTCACTCCCTGAACTTGTTTCCCGACTCTCGGCGTACATCGTTACAGAATGACGACTCAGCAAAGGGAAGCATCGGGGAGTGTTATTTAAAGCACACTAAAGTTTGTCTATTGTTGTGACCTAGATGAAGATCAGATCGAATGTGATGACCAATTCATGCAGAAATCCAGGTCATTTCCAAAGGGTTCACATGCTTTTTCTTGCCACTGTATCTACCAGAGTCAACATCAACATGTAACTCTACTACAGCATGATCTGTGAGGACGATGATCCCAATCTGGCAACCAATCACATTATTAACCAGGAAATTAGATATCAAGATGAAATCTATTCTGGAATGTTTATTAATGACAGTGGGAGAAAAACGTATATTCTCTATCATTAGGATGGACTGATCTCCATATGTCTGTAAGGCCCATTTCTTCTGCTAGCGTATGTATTGCAAGTGCCAGGTTTCCTCCAGACATGACACTTGGCATTCAGACCAAATAGTTCAATGTTGGTTTCATCAGCCCAGAGAATCTTGTTTTTCATGGTCTGAGAGTCCTTTTAGGTGCTTTTTGGCAAACTCCAAGCGGGCTGTCACATGCCTTTTACTGAGGAGTGGCTTCCATCTGACCACTCTACCATAAAGGACCGATTGGTGGAGCACTGCAGAGATGGTTGTCCTTCTGGAAGGTTCTCTCATCTCCACAGAGGAACTCTGGAGCTCTGTCACAGTGATCATCGGGTTCTTGAATGATGACAACTACAGTTGTATAGAATTATAACTAGAACTACAATTGTATAGAATTACAACTAGAACTACAGTTTTATAGAATTACAACTAGAACTACAGTTGTATAGAATTACAACTAGAACTACAGTTGTATAGAATTACAACTAGAACTACAGAACTAGAACTACAGTTTTATAGAATTACAACTAGAACTACAGTTTTATAGAATTATAACTAGAACTACAGTTGTATAGAATTACAACTAGAACTACAGTTGTATAGAATTACAACTAGAACTACAGAACTAGAACTACAGTTTTATAGAATTACAACTAGAACTACAGAACTAGAACTACAGTTTTATAGAATTACAACTAGAACTACAGTTTTATAGAATTATAACTAGAACTACAGTTGTATAGAATTACAACTAGAACTACAGTTGTATAGAATTACAACTAGAACTACAGAACTAGAACTACAGTTTTATAGAATTACAACTAGAACTACAGTTTTATAGAATTACAACTAGAACTACAGTTTTATAGAATTACAACTAGAACTACAGTTTTATAGAATTATAACTAGAACTACAGTTGTATAGAATTATAACTAGAACTACAGAACTAGAACTACAGTTTTATAGAATTACAACTAGAACTACAGTTGTATAGAATTACAACTAGAACTACAGTTTTATAGAATTACAACTAGAACTACAGTTGTATAGAATTACAACTAGAACTACAGTTTTATAGAACTACAGAACTAGAACTACAGTTTTATAGAACTACAGAACTAGAACTACAGAACTTGCCTCATTGCCCTATCAAACACTAGAACGTTGTGTTTTCCTGATGAACTGTTATTTGAGTGGATCCCACAGATGAATGAGTCTTTTATAGTACAAGACAAGGTACTTGTTATCATTAGTACTGCCGTATTACCTAGATCCCCACTGTTTGAAGACTGGAGGCTTTCGGGTCACTAGGGAATATATCTCTGACTGTGGATCAGGTTTGGTCTTGTCCTGACTGAGAGAAGAGGGATTGGGGGGTCCCAACGGACGGGGATACAAGCAGTGCCTCTGGGGGTGAATAAAAGGGGTAGGAGGATGGGCCCCTGGGGGTTGGAGAAAGGAACATACGGGTTGGCTCTGAAAAAGGGTCCCTGGGATGAAACACCAGGCTAAACGACACACTCGTTCGTTCTTCGGGTTTGGATTCAGACTCTGTTGTTTTTGATCTAATAAGAACCACATAAAGGATTAACAGATAGTCTGCGTATGAACTGTTATGTTCTCCCTCAGGTGTGTTTATGGCTGAATGTCTCATAGAAAATTAGGAAAGCATTTGCTCCATTGATCTTTGTTGACACATTAAACATCTTTCCCATCAAAACAGCTAGGCTGCTGGGCTCTGTTCCTGGAGCTCTCTGCTCAGCTATGTCTGAGCTCCTCTCCTCTCAGGACTCAAACTGGCCCCAGTACAAGCACAAATTCCTCAATCGATCGCAAAAGGCAAGCACAAAGTTTTGTGGTGAAAGAGAGACAGTCGCACACAGAGAACAAAGAAAGCCATAGGAGACGGAGATCTATTTCCTATTTCCTGTCGCTGCTAGAACTGTTTGGTCACACATGGGCCAGGCAGCTCATTGGATCAACATAAAAGTCCCGTCAGTCAGTGGGATCCATAGCTTGGTGGAACCTGTGTTACTGTTACTGCGAAGCAAAGAGGAACGGAGGCCGGCCCAAGCTAGCCAACTGTCTGTCTGAGGGATGGAGGGAGAACCCAGGGAAGCGTTGGAGATTCCGGCCCAGCACAGGCCACGGGTGTTGACAGGAAACTCATTCCATTTGCCGCTTTGATTTAATTCCCTCTCTCTCTCTTTCTCCCACCATTCCTCCCTCTTTCCTCCTTCCTTCCTTCCTTCCCTCCTCTTTCCTACTCTCCCTCTCTCCCACCCTCTATCCCTCGCTACTCCAGTCCTCGCTAGGTAGAGAGGGAGGGAGGGAGGTAGAGAAGGAAGGAGAGAAGGAGGGAGGGAGGGACGGCATGCGGAGGCATGTGGAGCCTCTTTTGAACTTTTTTTTTACACTGCCTTGATGAGATCAAGAGAAACGTTCCCATTACTAATAAATGTCCCTCTGTCCCCCTGGGCTTCTATCTATCTCTCTCTTTCTCTCTCTTTACCTAAGGCTCAGGCCTGGGCAGGGGCGCGCTTAGCGCTGAACGCCTAGTGGAAAGTAGAGTAGGAAACCGCGTGTCACTCTCAAATCATTCCCCCCAACAACAAACACACAGCAGCATCTCTTAGAGATTAGAGCATAGCAACAAGCAGGTGGAGATAGAGTCTGTTATTATCCCTCTGTGAACTAGAGACAGTCTGTTATTATCCCTCTGTGAACTAGAGACAGTCTGTTATTATCCCTCCTCTGTGAACCAGATACAGTCTGTTATTATCCCTCTGTGAACTAGAGACAGTCTGTTATTATCCCGCTGTGAACCAGAGACAGTCTGTTGTTATCCCTCTGTGAACCAGAGACAGTCTGTTATTATCCCTCTGTGAACCAGAGACAGTCTGTTATTATCCCTCCTCTGTGAACTAGAGACAGTCTGTTATTATCCCTCTGTGAACTAGAGACAGTCTGTTATTATCCCTCTGTGAACTAGAGACAGTCTGTTATTATCCCTCTGTGAACTAGAGACAGTCTGTTATTATCCCTCCTCTGTGAACTAGAGACAGTCTGTTATTATCCCTCTGTGAACTAGAGACAGTCTATTATTATCCCTCTGTGAACTAGAGACAGTCTGTTATTATCCATCTGTGAACTAGAGACAGTCTGTTATTATCCCTCTGTGAACTAGAGACAGTCTGTTATTATCCCTCTGTGAACTAGAGACAGTCTGTTATTATCCCTCTGTGAACTAGAGACAGTCTGTTATTATCCCTCTGTGAACTAGAGACAGTCTGTTATTATCCCTCTGTGAACTAGAGACAGTCTGTTATTATCCCTCTGTGAGCCAGAGACAGTCTGTTATTATCCCTCTGTGAACTAGATACAGTCTGTTATTATCCCTCCTCTGTGAACTAGAGACAGTCTGTTATTATCCCTCTGTGAACCAGAGACAGTCTGTTATTATCCCTCTGTGAACTAGAGACAGTCTGTTATTATCCCTCTGTGAACTAGAGACAGTCTGTTATTATCCCTCTGTGAACCAGAGACAGTCTGTTATTATCCCTCTGTGAACTAGAGACAGTGTTATTATCCCTCTGTGAACTAGAGACAGTCTGTTATTATCCCTCCTCTGTGAACTAGAGACAGTCTGTTATTATCCCTCTGTGAACTAGAGACAATCTGTTATTATCCCTCTGTGAACCAGAGACAGTCTGTTATTATCCCTCCTCTGTGAACTAGAGACAGTCTGTTATTATCCCTCTGTGAACCAGAGACAGTCTGTTATTATCCCTCCTCTGTGAACTAGAGACAGTCTGTTATTATCCCTCCTCTGTGAACTAGAGACAGTCTGTTATTATCCCTCTGTGAACCAGAGACAGTCTGTTGTTATCCCTCTGTGAACCAGAGACAGTCTGTTATTATCCCTCTGTGAACTAGAGACAGTCTGTTATTATCCCTCTGTGAGCCATACTTTGGAACTTTGTCGGTTTAGGTTCTTAACACAGCATGTCAGTAGTATGAAACTGGAAGTTGGTGAAACTCCATTCTGTTTGTCCCCACTGATGTTGACTTTGGGGGCGTTATTCCACTTATCTACTCGTATAATATCATTAAGCTAAGTTTTACAGCTTTCCAGCCTCTCTGCCCCTCTAAATGTGCCTCGTATACCCAGCGTGTGTGTGTCACTGCCTGGGCTGGCTGGCTGGACTGGCTGGCTGGACTGGCTGGCCTGGTCTGGCTGGCTGGCGTTGCCGTGTAGGTTTTTATGTGTGTGTTTGTTCTGGAGAAAGACAGCACAGCCTGTTCCAAGAGTGAATTCCTGGCGGCTTACAAGAGCTGTTGAATGAGATGGAGGGCTCAGCACAGGAACGTAGAGAGGGAGGGGGGACAGAGGGAGGGGGACGAGGGTCGCTGGATGGAAGGAGGAGGTTAGGAGGGTTGGTGTAGGACTGTAGGAGTGTGTGCAGGCTCTCACTAGGACAGAGGGAGACAGGGAAGGGTGGAGGAAGGGAGGGAGAGAGTGGTGGCAACCCAAACCCTAGGACAGATGGGGGAGGGAGGGAGGCAGGGGATGAGGGGTGGCTCTCAGTAACAGGTCTGATTAAATAACAGGATACTCTATGAAAACAGGAACATTGTTTGCCTTTTGAAAGGGCAGGAAGGGCACTCTAATTGGCTTCCCCTAGTCTCAGTGCTGTCGCCCTATTGGTGGGAGAGAGACAGCCACTTGGCCTAGTCTGGCAGGCCTCGGACTGAAGTGGAGGCACACGGTCTGCGCTACATCCAAATGCTCTATCTAGCCTTCAGACCTAACAATGAGCAGCGTAGACTTTTCCCGAGAAATGGGACGCAGTGCAGACCGTATGCCTTTATACTCTATAACTACTACTATAATAGTTATATAGTATAAAGTACTATAGTAGTTATATAGTATAAAGTACTATAGTAGTTGTATAGTATAAAGTACTATAGTAGTTGTATAGTATAAAGTACTATAGTAGTTGTTTTGTATAAAGTACTATAGTAGTTGTATAGTATAAAGTACTATAGTAGTTGTATAGTATAAAGTACTATAGTAGTTGTTTTGTATAAAGTACTATAGTAGTTGTATAGTATAAAGTACTATATTATTTGTATAGTATAAAGTACTATAGTAGTTGTATAGTGGTCTGTATTATGAAAGATCAGCCCCTCAACTTGTTGCTTCCATCAATGTAATTGTCTGCATCATTTCCAATCCCACATATATTTGTTTTGTAAATATATAATATATATATAATTTTTTAATATACATTTTGAATATATATATTTTTCAACTGTGCTGTGATGTTTCACACAAGTTCTGAACCTTTCTATTCTCATAGTTTCTACAGATTGTAAATGAAACATAAGTTGTTTTGCTAATAGTATTATTATATTATTGATCGATTGACTATGTGACTTTTTTAAATCACCCAGCAGTGCTATTTGCAGAGTTAACTCCAGGTAAATGTTACAATTCTTCAGCCATTCCTGAACCTGCAAACAAAAAAACGAGCTACATATGGACAGTACCAAAACCAAATGATCTAGTTATTCTGTCTCTTCGCAGCATAATCTGTTCTATCGACCATATATATATAACATTCTATTGTTTGCAAGAATTTTCTATAATAATTGACATTTTAATTTTGCAATCTATATCTATCCATATGGCACAGCTGTCAATTTGTTGGTCCTTAAAATTAAACTTCTTTATTTATCACAATTTTCTTTAACTTATTTTGGTCTTTAATTCAGGGCCGACTGACAAGTTCCTTACTTTCTCCCCCTTCTACTGGCCTCTTCCATTTTTGAGTTAACGCTTTAATTAGTTGGTTGTAATTTTAAGTAGAGCACACATTTTCTATATTTTTTGTTAGCTGCGTGTGTGACATATCTCCACCAAATCAAATCAAATCAAATCAAATTTTATTTGTCACATACACATGGTTAGCAGATGTTAATGCGAGTGTAGCGAAATGCTTGTGCTTCTAGTTCCGACAATGCAGTAATAACAAGTAATCTAACTAACAATTCCAAAACTACTGTATTGTACACAGTGTAAGGGGATAAAGAATATGTACATAAGGATATATGAATGAGTGATGGTACAGAGCAGAACAGTTCTATTTATGATGTCATTTACAAAGATTATGCTGTTTTTTAAAAAAGTTTTTCCAGAAATATATATATTTTTACATTTGTATATGTGAGTTTACCATAATATTTGTTGTAATATTTGTTCTCTCTTTTCTGACGGGTTAAACTGAAATTGCAACCAACTTTCTATGTCTTGTTTTAAAAATAGCAATATTTTGGAGATTATTTCATTTTCAAAATAACCGAAAGTGAGAGGTTTTAATCTGAATAAAAGGGTAAAGGTCATTCTTGAACACGGGGTGAGACGTTCTTACTAATCTGTCAGAGCAGGTATTCACAAACTGGAGGGGTACACGCAATGCTGTCGGGGGTACATTTAAAAAAAAAATATATAAAAAAAAAAATTCTTCCCTTTTTTCAGACATCCCATTTATATTTTCCAATACATTGCCAAAAATAAAATGTATTAATAATAATTAATAAAATCACTGCCAAAAAATAAAATTAAACCAAACCATCTAGTGTTCAGCTAAATAACCACACAATGTAAGGTAGCCTAGACAAATAATTAACATCCAATCACATTAACCCGTTACTCTCTCACGGGAATTCCACTAACAGTCCGTATGTAGCCAAACATAGCTGCTCCTCATGTTGGTATCTGGACTGATGGCGCAAAAGCCATGACAGGGAGACATAGTGGAGTTTTTAATGATCCAATACATATTATAGTACATATATCATAATTTGGTTGTAATCCAGAGAGGTTAGGAAAATGATCTAGATCCTCTATGAGGCTTGTGGAGGGATCCACATTGTGGATTTAAAAGAAAACATGAATTATCAGCGTACAATGACACCATTGTTTTTAAGCCCTGAATGTCTAGGTATCATGACACTAGGCGAGATCCAGATGCAGACACAGGAGGCAGATGGTTGGAGTTTAAGATGTTTAAGAAATCCAAAGGGAATAGATATGCAAGAGGTCATAACCAGATCAGAGTCCAGGAGGTACAGAGTGGCAGGTAGGCTCGAGGTCAGGGCAGGCAGAATGGTCAGGCAGGTGGGTACAAAGTCCAGAAACAGGCAAGGGTCTAAACCGGGAGGACTAGAAAAGGGAGAAAAGACAAAGCAGGAAAACGGGAAAAAACGCAGGTGGGCTTGAACGTACAAGACAGGAAACACAGGGATAAATACACTGGTACAGAGAGACAGGAAACACGGGGATAAATACACTGGTACAGAGAGACAGGAAACACAGGGATAAATACACTGGTACAGAGAGACAGGAAACACAGGGATAAATACACTGGCACAGAGAGACAGGAAACACAGGGATAAATACACTGGTACAGAGAGACAGGAAACACAGGAATAAATACACTGGCACAGAGAGACAGGAAACACAGGGATAGATACACTGGTACAGAGAGACAAGAAACACAGGGATAAATACACTGGTACAGAGAGACAGGAAACACAGGGATAAATACACTGGCACAGAGAGACAGGAAACACAGGGATAAATACACTGGTACAGAGAGACAGGAAACACAGGGATAAATACACTGGCACAGAGAGACAGGAAAAACAGGGATTAATACACTGGCACAGAGAGACAGGAAACACAGGGATAAATACACTGGTACAGAGAGACATGAAACACAGGGATAAATACACTGGCACAGAGAGACAGGAAACACAGGGATAAATACACTGGTACAGAGAGACAGGAAACACAGGGATAAATACACTGGTACAGAGAGACAGGAAACACAGGGATAAATACACTGGCACAGAGAGACAGGAAACACAGGGATAAATACACTGGCACAGACAGATAGGAAACACAGGGATAAATACACTGGTACAGAGAGACAGGAAACACAGGGATAAATACACTGGCACAGAGAGACAGGAAACACAGGAATAAATACACTGGCACAGAGAGACAGGAAACACAGGGATAAATACACTGGTACAGAGAGACAGGAAACACAGGGATAAATACACTGGTACAGAGAGACAGGAAACACAGGGATAAATACACTGGCACAGAGAGACAGGAAACACAGGGATAAATACACTGGTACAGAGAGACAGGAAACACAGGGATGAATACACTGGTACAGAGTGACAGGAAACACAGGGATGAATACACTGGTACAGAGAGACAGGAAACACAGGGATAAATACACTGGTACAGAGAGACAGGAAACACAGGAATAAATACACTGGTACAGAGAGACAGGAAACACAGGGATGAATACACTGATACAGAGAGACAGGAAACACAGGGATGAATACACTGGCACAGAGAGACAGGAAACACAGGGATAAATACACTGGCACAGAAAGACAGGAAACACAGGGATAAATACACTGGTACAGAGAGACAGGAAACACAGGGATGAATACACTGGTACAGAGAGACAGGAAACACAGGGATGAATACACTGGCACAGAGAGACAGGAAACACAGGGATAAATACACTGGCACAGACAGACAGGAAACACAGGGATAAATACACTGGTACAGAGAGACAGGAAACACAGAGATAAATACACTGGTACAGAGAGACAGGAAAAACAGGGATAAATACACTGGCACAGAGAGACAGGAAACACAGGGATAAATACACTGGGACAGAGAGACAGGAAACACAGGGATAAATACACTGGGACAGAGAGACAGGAAACACGGATAAATACACTGGCACAGAGAGACAGGAAACACAGGGATAAATACACTGGTACAGAGAGACAGGAAACACAGGGATAAATACACTGGCACAGAGAGACAGGAAACACAGGAATAAATACACTGGCACAGAGAGACAGGAAACACAGGGATAGATACACTGGTACAGAGAGACAAGAAACACAGGGATAAATACACTGGTACAGAGAGACAGGAAACACAGGGATAAATACACTGGCACAGAGAGACAGGAAACACAGGGATAAATACATTGGTACAGAGAGACAGGAAACACAGGGATAAATACACTGGCACAGAGAGACAGGAAAAACAGGGATTAATACACTGGCACAGAGAGACAGGAAACACAGGGATAAATACACTGGTACAGAGAGACATGAAACACAGGGATAAATACACTGGCACAGAGAGACAGGAAACACAGGGATAAATACACTGGCACAGAGAGACAGGAAACACAGGGATAAATACACTGGTACAGAGAGACAGGAAACACAGGGATAAATACACTGGTACAGAGAGACAGGAAACACAGGGATAAATACACTGGCACAGAGAGACAGGAAACACAGGGATAAATACACTGGCACAGACAGATAGGAAACACAGGGATAAATACACTGGTACAGAGAGACAGGAAACACAGGGATAAATACACTGGCACAGAGAGACAGGAAACACAGGAATAAATACACTGGCACAGAGAGACAGGAAACACAGGGATAAATACACTGGTACAGAGAGACAGGAAACACAGGGATAAATACACTGGTACAGAGAGACAGGAAATACAGGGATAAATACACTGGCACAGACAGACAGGAAACACAGGGATAAATACACTGGTACAGAGAGACAGGAAACACAGGGATGAATACACTGGTACAGAGTGACAGGAAACACAGGGATAAATACACTGGCACAGAGAGACAGGAAACACAGGGATAGATACACTGGTACAGAGAGACAAGAAACACAGGGATAAATACACTGGTACAGAGAGACAGGAAACACAGGGATAAATACACTGGCACAGAGAGACAGGAAACACAGGGATAAATACACTGGTACAGAGAGACAGGAAACACAGGGATAAATACACTGGCACAGAGAGACAGGAAAAACAGGGATTAATACACTGGCACAGAGAGACAGGAAACACAGGGATAAATACACTGGTACAGAGAGACATGAAACACAGGGATAAATACACTGGCACAGAGAGACAGGAAACACAGGGATAAATACACTGGCACAGAGAGACAGGAAACACAGGGATAAATACACTGGTACAGAGAGACAGGAAACACAGGGATAAATACACTGGTACAGAGAGACAGGAAACACAGGGATAAATACACTGGCACAGAGAGACAGGAAACACAGGGATAAATACACTGGCACAGACAGATAGGAAACACAGGGATAAATACACTGGTACAGAGAGACAGGAAACACAGGGATAAATACACTGGCACAGAGAGACAGGAAACACAGGAATAAATACACTGGCACAGAGAGACAGGAAACACAGGGATAAATACACTGGTACAGAGAGACAGGAAACACAGGGATAAATACACTGGTACAGAGAGACAGGAAACACAGGGATAAATACACTGGCACAGAGAGACAGGAAACACAGGGATAAATACACTGGCACAGAGAGACAGGAAACACAGGGATAAATACACTGGCACGGAGAGACAGGAAACACAGGGATAAATACACTGGTACAGAGAGACAGGAAACACAGGGATGAATACACTGGTACAGAGAGACAGGAAACACAGGGATGAATACACTGGCACAGAGAGACAGGAAATACAGGGATAAATACACTGGCACAGACAGACAGGAAACACAGGGATAAATACACTGGTACAGAGAGACAGGAAACACAGGGATGAATACACTGGTACAGAGTGACAGGAAACACAGGGATGAATACACTGGCACAGAGAGACAGGAAACACAGGGATAAATACACTGGCACAGACAGACAGGAAACACAGGGATAAATACACTGGTACAGAGAGACAGGAAACACAGGAATAAATACACTGGTACAGAGAGACAGGAAACACAGGGATAAATACACTGGTACAGAGAGACAGGAAACACAGGGATAAATACACTGGCACAGAGAGACAGGAAACACAGGGATAAATACACTGGCACAGACAGATAGGAAACACAGGGATAAATACACTGGTACAGAGAGACAGGAAACACAGGGATAAATACACTGGCACAGAGAGACAGGAAACACAGGAATAAATACACTGGCACAGAGAGACAGGAAACACAGGGATAAATACACTGGTACAGAGAGACAGGAAACACAGGGATAAATACACTGGTACAGAGAGACAGGAAACACAGGGATAAATACACTGGCACAGAGAGACAGGAAACACAGGGATAAATACACTGGCACAGAGAGACAGGAAACACAGGGATAAATACACTGGCACGGAGAGACAGGAAACACAGGGATAAATACACTGGTACAGAGAGACAGGAAACACAGGGATGAATACACTGGTACAGAGAGACAGGAAACACAGGGATGAATACACTGGCACAGAGAGACAGGAAATACAGGGATAAATACACTGGCACAGACAGACAGGAAACACAGGGATAAATACACTGGTACAGAGAGACAGGAAACACAGGGATGAATACACTGGTACAGAGTGACAGGAAACACAGGGATGAATACACTGGTACAGAGAGACAGGAAACACAGGGATAAATACACTGGCACAGACAGACAGGAAACACAGGGATAAATACACTGGTACAGAGAGACAGGAAACACAGGAATAAATACACTGGTACAGAGAGACAGGAAACACAGGGATAAATACACTGGTACAGAGAGACAGGAAACACAGGGATAAATACACTGGCACAGAGAGACAGGAAACACAGGGATAAATACACTGGGACAGAGAGACAGGAAACACGGATAAATACACTGGCACAGAGAGACAGGAAACACAGGGATAAATACACTGGCACAGAGAGACAGGAAACACAGGGATAAATACACTGGTACAGAGAGACAGGAAACACAGGGATAAATACACTGGTACAGAGAGACAGGAAACACAGGGATAAATACACTGGCACAGAGAGACAGGAAACACAGGGATAAATACACTGGCACAGACAGATAGGAAACACAGGGATAAATACACTGGTACAGAGAGACAGGAAACACAGGGATAAATACACTGGCACAGAGAGACAGGAAACACTGGAATAAATACACTGGCACAGAGAGACAGGAAACACAGGGATAAATACACTGGTACAGAGAGACAGGAAACACAGGGATAAATACACTGGTACAGAGAGACAGGAAACACAGGGATAAATACACTGGCACAGAGAGACAGGAAACACAGGGATAAATACACTGGCACAGAGAGACAGGAAACACAGGGATAAATACACTGGCACGGAGAGACAGGAAACACAGGGATAAATACACTGGTACAGAGAGACAGGAAACACAGGGATGAATACACTGGTACAGAGAGACAGGAAACACAGGGATGAATACACTGGCACAGAGAGACAGGAAATACAGGGATAAATACACTGGCACAGACAGACAGGAAACACAGGGATAAATACACTGGTACAGAGAGACAGGAAACACAGGGATGAATACACTGGTACAGAGTGACAGGAAACACAGGGATGAATACACTGGCACAGAGAGACAGGAAACACAGGGATAAATACACTGGCACAGACAGACAGGAAACACAGGGATAAATACACTGGTACAGAGAGACAGGAAACACAGGAATAAATACACTGGTACAGAGAGACAGGAAACACAGGGATAAATACACTGGTACAGAGAGACAGGAAACACAGGGATAAATACACTGGCACAGAGAGACAGGAAACACAGGGATAAATACACTGGTACAGAGAGAAAGGAAACACAGGGATAAATACACTGGCACAGAGAGACAGGAAAAACAGGGATTAATACACTGGCACAGAGAGACAGGAAACACAGGAATAAATACACTGGCACAGAGAGACAGGAAACACAGGGATAAATACACTGGTACAGAGAGACAGGAAACACAGGGATAAATACACTGGTACAGAGAGACAGGAAACACAGGGATAAATACACTGGCACAGAGAGACAGGAAACACAGGGATAAATACACTGGTACAGAGAGAAAGGAAACACAGGGATAAATACACTGGCACAGCGAGACAAGAAAAACAGGGATTAATACACTGGCACAGAGAGACAGGAAACACAGGGATAAATACACTGGTACAGAGAGACAGGAAACACAGGGATAAATACACTGGTACAGAGAGACAGGAAACACATGGATAAATACACTGGTACTGAGAGACAGGTCACACAGGAATACATACACTGGTACAGAGAGACAGGAAACACAGGGATAAATACACTGGTACAGGGAGACAGGAAACACAGGGATAAATACACTGGTACTGAGAGACAGGTCACACAGGAATACATACACTGGTACAGAGAGACAGGAAACACAGGGATAAATACACTGGTACAGGGAGACAGGAAACACAGGGATAAATACACTGGTACAGAGAGACAGGATACACAGGGATAAATACACTGGCACAGAGAGACAGGAAACACAGGGATAAATACACTTGCACAGACAGACAGGAAACACAGGGATAAATACACTGGCACAGAGAGACAGGAAACACAGGGATAAATACACTGGCACAGAGAGACAGGAAAAACAGGGATTAATACACTTGCACAGAGAGACAGGAAACACAGGGATAAATACACTGGTACAGAGAGACAGGAAACACAGGGATAAATACACTGGGACAGAGAGACAGGAAACACAGGGATAAATACACTGGGACAGGGAGACAGGAAACACAGGGATAAATACACTGGGACAGAGAGACAGGAAACACAGGGATAAATACACTGGTACAGAGAGACAGGAAACACAGGGATAAATACACTGGCCCGGAGAGACAGGAAACACAGGGATAAATACACTGGTACAGAGACAGGTGAAACAGGTCAGAGTGTGACACAAGCCCTTGATATTATTGTTGGATCTGATTTTAATAGCTAACATTTTGATGGCCATAATAAATATATATGCTGATAGGGGACAACCTTGTTTCACTCCTCTTGACAGTTTAATACTTTCTGAGAAGTCGCTATCATCTACTATTTTACACCTAGTACACCTACTATATATAACTTTAACCAATTGTATAAGAGATTCTCCAAAATGTAAATATATATATAAACTCCAGTCGTACTTTATCAAGTGCCTTTTCAAATCAGCAATGAATACCAGGCCTGGTTTCTCCAGATTTGTCATAGTATTCTATATTTTCCAGTACTTGTCTTATATTATATCTAATGTATTGTCCATATAAAAAACCTGTCTGATTAGGATGAATAATATCCGACAATACCCTTTTTGAACTTGTGCGCTATGCATGTTACTAGAATTTTTTTGCATCACAACACTGTAGTGTAAAGAGGTGTCAAACTTTTTAAATGTATTCGATCTTTATATTTACTATTTGGGTCCTGTTTCAGTAATCATCAAATCAAACCTTCTTGTTGAGTATCTGATGATCTACTATTTTTACAGGAGTGATTAAAACATGCTAATAATGGTCCTCTGAGTACATCAAAAAAGGTTTGGTCCATCCCTGGAGTTTTCCCAGACTTAGAGGCTTTAATTGCATCAAGAAGTTCCTCCTCTGTAAGTTGGCTTTCACATGAGCCTTTCTGTACAGATGTTCATTTTACATTAAAAATCCTTACAATTAACTTTGGTTAGTGGAGATGGAAGAGACTGAAACGAAAACACATGCTTAAAGTACTTTACTTCCTCTTTAAAAATATAATTTGGTGAATTATGGGTAACTCCGTCATTCGTAATAAGTTTCAGTAAATCATTTTTAGATTTCTATGTTGAAGATCAAAAAAAAGATTTGGTGCATTTTCCACATATTTCATCAGTTCACTTTTATTTTTAATAATATATTACACTTGATCTTTCTTGAATAAGTTCCTCCATTTCTTCATGTTTTTCCTCTAATGTATTCTGTGCCTCTATGGTACAGTTTTTATTGCTATCTATACAGGCCATTCGGAAAGTATTCAGACCAAATCAAATCAAATGTAGAGAGGAGAGGAGAGAGAGAAATGAGAGAGACAGAGCGAGGAGAGAGAGACAGAGAGAGGAGAGAGAGACAGAGAGAGAGGAGAGGGAGAGAGAGAGAGGAGAGAGAGAGACAGAGAGAGAATCAAATCAAATGTATTTATATAGCCCTTCGTACATCAGCTGATATCTCAAAGTGCTGTACAGAAACCCAGCCTAAAACCCCAAACAGCAAGCAATGCAGGTGTAGAAGCAATGTTGAAGCAATGTTGACTTTCTCCACATTTTGTTACATTACAGCCTTATTCTAAAAGAAAAATCCTTGTCAATCTACACACAATACCCCATAATGATAAAATGAAAACCATTTTTTATTATTTTTCGCAAACATATTAAAAACTAAAAACAAGAAATACCGTATTTACATAAGTAGTCAGACCGTTTTCTATGAGACTCAATATTGAGCTCAGGCACAACCTGTTTCCATTGATCATCCTTGAGATGTTTCTACAACTTTATTGGAGTCCACCTGTGGTAAATTCAATTGATTGTACATGATTTGGAAAGGCACACACCTGTCTATGTAAGGTACCACAGCTGACAGTGCATGTCAGAACAAACACCAAGCCATGAGGTCGAAGGAATTGTCTGTAGAGCTCCGATACAGGATTGTTTCGAGGCACAGATCTGCAGAAGGGTACCAAAACAATTCTGCAGCATTGAAGGTCCTCAAGAACACAGTGGCCTCCATCATTCTTAAATGGAAGAAATTTGGAGCCACCGCTCGACCAAACTGACCAATCAGGGGAGAAGGGCCTTGGTCAGGGAGGTGACCAAGAAACCCGATGGTCACTCTGACAGAGGTCCAGAGTTTCTTTGTGGAGATGGGAGAATCTTCCAGAAGGACAACCTTCTCTGCAGCACTCCACCAATCAGGCTTTTATGGTAGAGCGGCTAGACAGAAGCCACTCCCCAGTAAAAGGCACATAGCAACCCGCTTGGAGTTTGCCAAAAGGCACCTGAAAGTCTTTCCTACAGTGAAGCATTGTGGTGACAGCATCATGCTGTGGGGATGTTTTACAGCGGCAGGGACTGGGAGGGAAAGATGAACGGAGCAAAGTACACAGAGATCCTTGATGAAAACCTGCTCCAGTGCGCTCAGGACCTCAGACTGGGGTGAAGGTGTGGAAAAAGACAAAGGGTCTGAATACACTTTATCTGTACTGTTCGTCCCTCTATTTCCTTTGTTGATATTAATTATTTTGACCTAAATGTATTTTATTTTAAGGATGAGTTTATAATTGCATGGCCTTTAAAGGCACATTTAAAAGTGTCCCAAAAGTGTACCCCCCCCCCCCCCCCCATCTACTGTACCTATATTATGTCGGAAAAAGTCAGTTATAAATTATTATTTTTTTATATTATTTTTACTTTTGGTGCTAGCAAGAATAACATAAGAAAGTAGTCAAGACGACTAGCTTGATTGAGCCTCCGCCATGTATATCTCACTATATCAGGATATTTAAGGGGGGTGAGGAGGGGTAGTAGGGTGTAGGAGGGGGTAGGATTAGGAGAGAGTTGATACGAGGGACTAGTTGAAGGAGGAGGGACTAGTTGAAGGAGGGACTAATTGATGGAGGAGGGACAAGTTGAAGGAGGAGGGACTTGTTTCAGGAGGAGGGACTAGTTGAAGGAGGAGGGACTAGTGGAAGGAGGAACTACTTAATGAAAGGTGGTTCAGCCCCCTTCTGCTAGTCAGGCACTCCTTGAGAGCGTAGCCTCTACCTGCCCTGACAGGCCACTAAACCCCCCCCCCCCATACACACCCTACACCTTCCACCCCAGCCCCAACTCCCTCTCCCCAGACCCAACAACATCATCCCCCTGTCACAACACCCTCTCCCCAGCCCCAACAACACCCCCCAGCACCAACACCCTCCACCCCAGCCCGTCCCCCCCAGCCCCACATCAAAGCAGCGCTGTGAGTAATGGATACGCGGTGGGGCGACGCCCTTTCCTCCTCCAACCAGCACGACTGCCTACAGCCAGTGGCAAGCACCAAGAGCCCTGCGCTCACACACGGCAGCACACACACACACACACACTCACTCTATTTGCGCACTCAGACACACACATAATGTACGCATATACACTTGAGCTTGTTACCTTGCCAGGACACTAACAAGTATACATACATACACACCAATAGTTTGGAAGGTTAGCAGGTCAATCTATAGTAGACCCAATAGGAAAGTAAACAACCTACAATGTGGAACGAGAGAGAGTTCAGTTTGATACTTTGAACGTTTTTTAAACGTCTCTGAAAAAGTGTTGTGTTGGAAAAAAGTTTGTTTACTATCTATCTTTTGAATTTGGGTCCCGCGACGCTGTTAGCATCAGTTGCTTGTGACCGCTATATCTATCCAGGGATCCTGCCAACCAAAAGTTTGAAAAGCTGCTTGGCGTAGCAGCTAGCTTAGCTGCTAACTAGATATTAAGCTAGCAACGTTCCTTGACAGCTTGAACACAGCCCGCGACGTGGTTAGCTCTGGTGGCTGGGACCTCGGATTGTCAGGGGTTTATGGCTGTATCCCCTGCGATCTGCCCTGTCTGGAACGTTAAGTACCAGCGTTAGCCTACGTTGCTACCATGTCATACACATCCAAATGGACAGTGTTTTTCTATCACAGGTGAAAGATCTTTTAATCAAACGAAAAGGGTTCTGCAAGCTGTTGTTACAACCACAGTAAAATAGCTTCAAGAGCTTTGTCCAAATACTAATGGACTCAACTAGCAAAAGAATGGACGATCTGACCAAAGAGGTCCAGGACCTTAAGAACAGTTCGCAGTTCTCCCACGGAGAGGTGGATGTCCTGGAAAAAACTTGCAGCAAGATGACAACAAACTGTAAGTTCTCCCGAGATGACATCAGCACTTTCTGTGAATCATTATTAGTAAAGACTGGGAAAACAGACTGTCTAGAACAGACTATCTAGAACAGACTATCCAGAACAGACTATCTAGAACAGACTATCTAGAACAGACTATCTAGAACAGACTGTCTAGAACAGACTATCTAGAACAGACTATCCAGAACAGACTATCCAGAACAGACTATCCAGAACAGACTATCCAGAACAGACTATCCAGAACAGACTATCTAGAAAAGACTATCTAGAACAGACTATCTAGAACAGACTATCTAGAACAGACTATCTAGAACAGACTATCCAGAACAGACTATCCAGAACAGACTATCTAGAACAGACTATCTAGAACAGACTATCTAGAACAGACTATCCAGAACAGACTATCTAGAACAGACTATCCAGAACAGACTATCCAGAACAGACTATCCAGAACAGACTATCCAGAACAGACTATCCAGAACAGACTATCCAGAACAGACTATCCAGAACAGACTATTTAGAACAGACTATCTAGAGAAAAAATCCAGGAGAAATAACATTGTTGTGGATGGCATACCAGAGTCTTCTCAACTGGGCCGAGTCTCTCCAGAAAGTAAGATAAAAGGATCACTGAAAGCTGCAGATGGATCATACGACTATTGAGGTGGAGCCACGCCCACGGCTCTGCTTCCATCTGCTACAACAGGCTCATTGTCCACCCTCCCTCCCAAAAGACTGGGAGGAATGAGAGAGCCTCAGGGTCAGATGCTTCAACATCACACACACACATCGACACATTGTTTATTTATTTTGTCTCCACATTATGTCTATCTCTGATAAGGAAAGGGCTAAGAATAGCCCATATTAAACTGATACAGCAGTAGCAATACAGGGATATAACATCTACAGAAGAGACAGGGATGCCTATGGGGGAGGTGTTGCTGTATATGTTCAGAGACATATTACTGTAAAGCTTAGTGAGGATCTCATGTCAAATGTTGTTGAAGTGTTAGTTACAATTTGTGTCCTTTTCCTTGTCTATCAGAGTATCAGTGTTGTGCTTACTTGTCATGTTTTGTGTTTGTTGTGGACCCCAGGAAGAGTATCTGCTGCTTCTGCAGGTAATGGGGATCCACATAAACCTAGACCCATTACATGTAGTTATATGCAGATAATGGGGAACCTAGACCCATTAGATGTAGTTAAATGCAGGTAATGGGAAACCTAGAGCCATTAGATGTAATTATAGTTAAATGTCATGTATTGCTCTTATGAGGATCACCCTTTTCTTTAAAGACAAAGGGATACTCTCACAATTTAATTCAGGACCACATGATGCATTCTAGAACTTCCTTAAATGTTCCAAACCAAACAACCACCTGTTTCTAATGCTGCTTTATACTCTTCACTTCCCCCTATTCAACTTCCTGCCTGCTCTCTGGTCTGTCACAACGATGCAGTAATGTCTTCAGTCTGTTGGCCAAGCCACTCAGGGAAATATCTCTGGGGAAACATATATATATACATATATATATATATATATGTATATTTTACAGTTATTTAACTAGGCAAGTCAGTTAAGATCGAATTCTTATTTACAATGACGGCCTACTCTGGCCAAACCCGGACGATGCTGGGCCAATTGTGCATCGCCCAATCACAGCTGGATGTGATACAGCCTGGATCTGAACCAGGGACTGTAGTGACACCTCTTGCACTGAGATGCTGTGCCTTAGACCACTGCGCCATGGTCATATTATGTGCAATAGTTAAAGTAGAAAAGGGAAAATTAATAAACATAAATATGGGAGTTTATCAAAATTAGGTTTGTTTTCAAATTCTTTGTGGATCTGTGTAATCTGAGGGAAATATGTCTCTCTAATATGGTCATACATTGGGCAGGAGGTTAGGAAGTGCAGCTCAGTTTCCACCTCATTTTGTGGGCAGTGTGCACATAGCCTGTCTTCTCTTGAGAGCCATGTCTGCCTACGGCGGCCTTTCTCAATAGCAAGGCTATGCTCACTGAGTCTGTACATAGTCAAAGATTTCCTTAAGTTTGGGTCAGTCACAGTGGTCAGGTATTCTGCCACTGTGTACTCTCTGTTTAGGGCCAAATAGCATTCTAGTTTGCTCTGTTTTTTTTGTTAATTCTTTCCAATGTGTCAAGTAATTATCTTTTTGTTTTCTCATGATTTGGTTGGGTCTAATTGTGTTGCTGTCCTGGGCTCTGTGGGGTGTGTTTGTGTTTGTGAGCAGAGCCCCAGGACCAGCTTGCTTAGGGGACTCTTCTCCAGGTTCATCTCTCTGTAGGTGATGGCTTTATTATGGAAGGTTTGGGAATTGCTTCCTTTTAGGTGGTTATAGAATTTAACGGCTCTTTTCTGGATTTTGATAATTAGTGGGTATCGGCCTAATTCTGCTCTGCATGCATTATTTGGTGTTCTACGTTGTACACGGAGGATATTTGTGCAGAATTCTGCATGCAGAGTCTCAATTTGGTGTTTGTCCCATTTTGTGATGTCTTGGTTGGTGAGCGGACCCCAGACCACACAACTATAAAGGGCAATGGGCTCTATGACTGATTCAGGTATTTTTAGCCAAATCCTAATTGATATGTTGAATTTTTTGTTCCTTTTGATGGCATAGAATTCCCTTCTTGCCTTGTCTCTCAGCTTGTTCACAGCTTTGTGGAAGTTACCTGTGGCGCTGATGTTTAGGCCAAGGTACAGTGGGGCAAAAAAGTATTTAGTCAGCCACCAGTTGTGCAAGTTCTCCCACTTAAAAAGATGAGAGAGGCCTGTAATTTTCACCATAGGTACATTTCAACTATGACAGACAAAATGAGAAAAATAAATCCAGAAAATCACATTGTAGGATTTTTAATGAATTTATTTGCAAAATATGGTGGAAAATAAGTATTTGGTCACCTACAAACAAGCAAGATTTCTGTCTCTCACAGACCTATAACTTCTTCTTTAAGAGGCTCCTCTGTCCTCAACTCGTTACCTGTATTAATGGCACCTGTTTGAACTTGTTATCAGTATAAAAGACACCTGTCCACAACCTCTAACAGTCACACTCCAAACTCCATTATGGCCAAGACCAAAGAGCCTTCAAAGGACACCAGAAACAAAATTGTAGACCTGCACACCAGGCTGGGAAGACTGAATCTGCAATAGGTAAGCAGCTTGTTTTGAAGAAATCAACTGTGGGAGCAATTATTAGGAAATGGAAGACATACAAGACCACTGATAATCTCCCTCGATCTGGGGCTCCACGCAAGATCTCACCCCGTGGGGTCAAAATGATCACAAGAACGGTGAGCAAAAATCGCAGAACCACACGGGGGGACCTGCAGAGAGCTGGGACCAAAGTAACAAAGCCTACCATCAGTAACACACTGCGCCGCCAGGGACTCAAATCCTGCAGTGCCAGACGTGTCTCCCTGCTTAAGCCAGTACATGTCCAGGCCCGTCTGAAGTTTGCTAGAGAGCATTTGGATGATCCAGAAGAAGATTGGGAGAATGTCATATGGTCAGATGAAACCAAAATATAACTTTTTGGTAAAAACTCAACTCGTCGTGTTTGGAGGACAAAGAATACTGAGTTGCATCCAAAGAACACCATACCTACTGTGAAGCATGGGGGTGGAAACATCATGCTTGGGGGCTGTTTTTCTGCAAAGGGACCAGGACAACTGATCTGTGTAAAGGAAAGAATGAATGGGGCCATGTATCGTGAGATTATGAGTGAAAACCTCCTTCCATCAGCAAGGGCATTGAAGATGAAACGTGGCTGGGTCTATCAGCATGACAATGATCCCAAACACACCGCCCGGGCAAGGAAGGAGTGGCTTCGTAAGAAGCATTTCAAGGTCCTAGAGTGGCCTAGCCTGTCTCCAGATCTCAACCCCATAGAAAATCTTTGGAGGGAGTTGAAAGTCCGTGTTGCCCAGCAACAGCCCCAAAACATCACTGCTCTAGAGGAGATCTGCATGGAGGAATGGGCCAAAATACCAGCAACAGTGTGTGAAAACCTTGTGAAGACTTACAGAAAACGTTTGACCTCTGTCATTGCCAACAAAGGGTATATAACAACGTATTGAGATAAACTTTTGTTATTGACCAAATACTTATTTACCACCATAATTAGGAAATAAATTCATTAAAAATCCTACAATGTGATTTTCTGGATTTTTTTTCTCATTTTGTCTGTCATAGTTGAAATGTACCTATGATGAAAATTACAGACCTCTCTCATCTTTTTAAGTGGGAGAACTTGCACAATTGGTGGCTCACTAAATACTTTTTTGCCCCACTGTATGTTGTTTTTTCTGTGCCCTAAGGCAACGGTGTCTAGATGGAAATTGTATTTATGGTCCTGGTGACTGGACCTTTTTGGTACATCTTTATTTTTGTCATTCTGAGATGTTCTCTCTCTCTCCTTCTCGCTCTCTCCTTCTCTCTCTCCTCTCTTTCTCCTTCGCAATTCAATTTCAACTTCTCTCTCTCCTTCTCTCTTTCCTTCTCTCTCCTCTTTCCTCTCTTTCTCCTCTCTCTCCTCCTCTCTCGCTCATTGTCCTTCTCTCTCATTCTCTCTCCTCTCCCCTCTCTGCTCTCTCTCCTTCTCTCTCCTTCTCTCTCTCATTCTCTCTCTCTCATTCTCTCTCTCTCATTCTCTCTCTCATTCTCTCTCTCTCCTCTCTCTCTCCTTCTCTCTCTCCTCTCTCCTTCTCTCTCTCTTCCTTATCCTCTTTCTTCTTTATGTCTCTCTCTAAATTGTTCCTAAATTTTTCCTGTGTGTGTGTGTCTCTGTGTGTTTCTCTGTGTGTCTCTCTGTGTGTGCGTGGGTGTGTGTTATATGAGAACAACAAGTGATGCCACAGCCAGCAAGGACACACACACACAGGCCTCTCACTGTTCACTGTAGGTACTATGCAGATCACTGGGCCTCTCACTGTTCACTGTAGGTACTAGGCAGATCACTGGGCCTCTCACTGTTCACTGTAGGTACTAGGCAGATCACTGGGGCTCTCACTGTCCACTGTAGGTACTAGGCAGATCACTGGGCCTCTCACTGTTCACTGTAGGTACTAGGCAGATCACTGTCCTCACTGTCCACTGTAGGTACTAGGCAGATCACTGGCCTCACTGTTCACTGTAGGTACTAGGCAGATCACTGGGCCTCTCACTGTCCACTGTAGGTACTAGTCCTCACTGTTCACTGTAGGTACTAGTCAGATCACTGTGCCTCTCACTGTCCACTGTGGGTACTAGGCAGATCATTGAGCCTCTCACTGTCCACTGTAGGTACTAGGCAGATGACTGGGCATCTCGCTGTCCACTGTAGGTACTAGTCAGAACACTGTGCCTCTCACTGTCCACTGTAGGTACTAGGCAGATCATTGGGCCTCTCAATGTCCACTGTAGGTACTAGGCAGATCATTGGGCATGCCCTGTTCTGTTCTGTTCTACTCTGCTCTGCCCTGTTCTGTTCTACTCTGCCCTGTTCTGTTCTACTCTGCCCTGTTCTGTTCTACTCTGCTCTGCCCTGCCCTGCTGTTCTGCTGTTCTCCTCTGTTCTCCTCTCCTCTGTTCTCCTCTGTTCTCATCTGTTCTGTTCTCCTCTGCTCTGTTCTGCTTTGTTCTGTTCTCCATTGTTCTCCTCTGTTCTGTTCTGCTCTGTTCTGTTCTCCTCTGTTCTGTTCTGTTCTCCTCTGTTCTGCTCTGTTCTCTCACTGTTCACTGTAGGTACTAGGCAGATCACTGGGCATCTCACTGTCCACTGTAGGTACTAGTCAGATCACTGTGCCTCTCACTGTCCACTGTAGGTACTAGTCAGATCACTGTGCCTCTCACTGTCCACTGTAGGTACTAGGCAGATCACTGGGCCTCTCAATGTCCACTGTAGGTACTAGGCAGATCACTGGGCCTCTCACTGTCCACTGTAGGTACTAGGCAGATCACTGGGCCTCTCACTGTCCACTGTAGGTACTAGGCAGATCACTGGGCCTCTCACTGTCCACTGTAGGTACTAGGCAGATCACTGGGCATCTCACTGTCCACTGTAGGTACTAGGCAGATCACTGGGCATCTCACTGTTCACTGTAGGTACTAGGCAGATCACTGGGCATCTCACTGTTCACTGTAGGTACTATGCAGATCACTGTCCTCACTGTTCACTGTAGGTACTAGGTAGATCATTGGGCCTCTCACTGTCCACTGTAGGTACTAGGCAGATCACTGGGACTCTCACTGTTCACTGTAGGTACTAGGCAGATCACTGGGCCTCTCACTGTCCACTGTAGGTACTAGGCAGATCACTGGGCCTCTCACTGTCCACTGTAGGTACTAGGCAGATCACTGGGCCTCTCACTGTCCACTGTAGGTACTAGGCAGATCACTGGGCCTCTCACTGTCCACTGTAGGTACTAGGCAGATCACTGGGCATCTCACTGTCCACTGTAGGTACTAGGCAGATCACTGGGCATCTCACTGTTCACTGTAGGTACTAGGCAGATCACTGGGCATCTCACTGTTCACTGTAGGTACTATGCAGATCACTGTCCTCACTGTTCACTGTAGGTACTAGGTAGATCATTGGGCCTCTCACTGTCCACTGTAGGTACTAGGCAGATCACTGGGACTCTCACTGTTCACTGTAGGTACTAGGCAGATCACTGGGCCTCTCACTGTCCACTGTAGGTACTAGGCAGATCACTGTTCACTGTAGGTACTAGGCAGATCACTGTCCACTGTAAGTACTAGGCAGATCACTGTTCACTGTAGGTACTAGGCAGAGCACTGGGCCTCTCACTGTCCACTGTAGGTACTAGGCAGAGCACTGGGCCTCTCACTGTCCACTGTGGGGACTAAGCAGATCACTGGGCATCTCACTGTCCACTGTAGGTACTAGGCAGAGCACTGGGCCTCTCACTGTCCACTGTAGGTACTAGGCAGATCACTGTGCCTCTCACTGTCCACTGTAGGTACTAGGCAGATCACTGGGCCTCTCACTGTCCACTGTGGGGACTAGGCAGATCACTGTTCACTGTAGGTACTAGGCAGAGCACTGGGCCTTCTCTCTATGCCATTTATGTGTGTGTTCATCTATGAGCTGGTTGTACATGATATGTGACTTCTCCCTGTCTGTTTCCCTCTGATCCTCCATGCCCTCAGGTTACTCTGTGTGTGTGTGTGTGTGTGTGTGTGTGTGTGTGTGTGTGTGTGTGTGTGTGTGTGTGTGTGTGTGTGTGTGTGTGTGTGTGTGTGTGTGTGTGTGTGTGTGTGTGTGTGTGTGTGTGTGTGTGCCTGCTTGTGTGTTACATATGTTTGTGTGTGCCTGCGTGTGTGTTACATATGTTTGTGTGTGCCTGCGTGTGTGTTTGTGTCTGATGTTTGCGACAGTCACCTGAGGTTTAGCTCTGCCCAGAGGGGACATACAAAACGTTGCAGGGCTGGGCTGAGATTGGCGCAATCTGCCCTGCCCTGTTCTGTTCTACTCTGCTCTGCCCTGCCCTGTTCTGTTCTACTCTGCCCTGTTCTTTTCTACTCTGCCCTGTTATTTTCTACTCTGCCCTGTTCTGTTCTACTCTGCTCTGCCCTGTTCTGTTCTACTCTGCCCTGTTCTGTTCTACTCTGCCCTGTTCTGTTCTACTCTGCCCTGTTCTGTTCTACTCTGCCCTGTTCTGTTCTACTCTGCCCTGTTCTGTTCTACTCTGCCCTGTTCTGTTCTACTCTGCTCTGCCCTGTTCTGTTCTGCTCTACTCTGCCCTGTTCTGTTCTACTCTGCCCTGCCCTGTTCTGTTCTATTCTGCTCTGCCCTGCCCTGTTCTGTTCTACTTTGCCATGTTCTTTTCTACTCTGCCCTATTCTTTTCTACTCTGCTCTGCCCTGTTCTGTTCTACTCTGCCCTGTTCTGTTCTACTCTGCCCTGCCCTGTTCTGTTCTACTCTGCTCTGCCCTGTTCTGTTCTACTCTGCCCTGTTCTGTTCTACTCTGCCCTGTTCTGTTCTACTCTGCCCTGTTCTGTTCTACTCTACTCTGCCCTGTTCTGTTCTGTTCTATTCTGCCCTGTTCTGTTCTACTCTACTCTGCCCTGTTCTGTTCTGTTCTACTCTGCTCTGCCCGTTCTGTTCTACTCTATTCTGCTCTGCCCTGTTCTGTTCTGTTCTACTCTGCCCTGTTCTGTTCTACTCTGCCCTGTTCTGTTCTACTCTGCTCTGCCCTGCCCTGCTGTTCTGCTGTTCTCCTCTGTTCTCCTCTCCTCTGTTCTCCTCTGTTCTCATCTGTTCTGTTCTCCTCTGCTCTGTTCTGCTTTGTTCTGTTCTCCTTTGTTCTCCTCTGTTCTGTTCTGCTCTGTTCTGTTCTCCTCTGTTCTGTTCTGTTCTCCTCTGTTCTGCTCTGTTCTCTTCTGTTCTGCTCTGCTCTGTTCTCCTCTGTTCTGTTCTCTTCTGTTCTCCTCTACTCTGTTCTCCTCTGTTCTGCTCTGCTCTGTTCTCCTCTCCTCTGTTCTCCTCTGCTCTGTTCCCCTCTACTCTGTTCTGTTCTGCTCTGTTCTCCTCTACTCTGCTCTGCTCTGTTCTCCTCTCTTCTGTTCTCCTCTGCTCTGTTCTCCTCTGCTCTGTTCTCCTCTGCTCTGTTCTCCTCTGCTCTGTTCTCCTCTGCTCTGTTCTCCTCTGCTCTGTTCTCCTCTACTCTGTTCTCCTCTGCTCTGTTCTCCTCTGCTCTGTTCTCCTCTCCTCTGTTCTCCTCTGCTCTGCTCTGTTCTCCTCTGCTCTGTTCTCCTCTGCTCTGTTCTCCTCTGCTCTGTTCTCCTCTACTCTGTTCTGCTCTGCTCTGTTCTCCTCTGTTCTGCTCTGCTGCCAGGTGCAATCTGCTACCTGGATTCAAATACTATTTGAAATCTTTCAAATACCCAGAGTTTTGCTCTAGCCTGCTTAGAGTGCCAGATGGGCGGGGTTTGCAGTTTTGGAACTATTCCATTTGTCCATTAAGCCAGACATGCTCAATCAAGCACAGTTGACGCATTTTAAATGATATCAAGTAGTGTTTGAACCCAGGTCGGCTATCCGGTGCTGGTGCTACTTCTATCAGGGTGGGATTGGCGTGGGGTTGGCGTGGGATTGGCGTGGGGTTGGCGTGGGATTGGCGTGGGATTGGCGTGGGGTTGGCGTGGGATTGGCGTGGGGTTGGCGTGGGGTTGGCGTGGGATTGGCGTGGGGTTGGCGTGGGATTGGCGTGGGGTTGGCGTGGGATTGGCGTGGGATTTGTGGGGTTCCGTGGGTGTTTTTCACCTCCTTCCTGCCCCCTGACGTTAACCTGGGATTGGCGTGGGGTTGGCGTGGGGTTGGCGTGGGATTGGTGTGGGATTGGCGTGGGGCTGGCGTGGGGTTGGCGTGGGATTGGCGTGGGATTGGTGGGGTTCCGTGGGTGTTTTTCACCTCCTGCCTGCCCCCCTGACGTTAACCTTCTCAGCTTAGTGTTTAGTGTTGTGTTTGACCTGGGTGTTAACAGTTGTTTCAGCCTGCTGCTCCGCTCTTGTTAGTCTCTATTGAAATGATTTCACTGTTCTCCGTCTCTCTGATACGGATTCACGCAACGCAGTGAAAGGTCACCTCGCATTAATGTATTCCACAGTTCACAGACCGGGAAACATTTTTAACTCCTGCGTTCAGACCTTTCAATGCTTGGTGTTTTTTTTACATACTTTTTTTACATACTTTTTGCACTGACTTTAGTTCCCTCTGGATAAGAGTGTCAGTGGTGATAGTACAGTGTTGATCTATTGTACCTTGGGCACCTCTGGCTTTGTCAGACATTAATTGAATACATTTTTATGAAGTTAAATGTGTCATTGATGGCACAAGTTGGGAGTTTGGTGTTGGTTCAAATGCCAAGTGGAGGTGATCTCTCTCTATATATAGATATCACCTCTGTCCTAACATGTTGTGTTGTGTGACCAGGATGGATGTGTGTTCGCTAAACCACAACGTTGTTACAGTACAGTTCCCTCTGACGAACGTAACAAAACAGAATTGTTTCCACATGTATTTTTGGCTCTCGTTTTTATTGCCTTGTTTGAGTCTTGAATTTAAGGGGTAGAAAAGAAAAAAAATAAGAGAAGAAGTTAAATATAACTTCAGTTAATCATGTCGTAGCATGAGCTCGTTCTGTAACGGGGTTTGTTTCCCTTTCACTTGTGTGGCTTTCATAGAAACCTTCGGGATTAGCCAACGTTTGGACACCACCACCACTGCTCAACATTGTGATACTATAATGACTTAATAGGATTCTATTCCTGAAATGACCACTGTGGTTCTTTAGGTACTCCAGCAGCCCTGTGGTCGAGGCCATTTTAAAAAAAAACTAGTATTTAGTAGTGTGTGTCCTTGTGTGTGTCCTTGTGTGTGTCCGTGTGTGTGTCCTTGTGTGTGTCCGTGTGTGTGTGTGTGTGTGTGTGTGTGCTTGTCCATGGTATTATACCACAAGTATAGTAATGTATATATTACCTGGATTAGAGGGCTTCACGCTGGGTAGGGAACTCTTGAACTCGCGCTAAAGCAGATTCCCACATGTTCAAGCTCTTCCAGAGTCGTTCCATATCATTTCAACGGGCCATGACACCCACCACCTCAGATCGTTCTGAAATCGTTTCAAATCAAATCAAATGTATTTGTCACATACACATGGTTAGCAGATGTTAATGCGAGTGTAGCGAAATGCTTGTGCTTCTAGTTCCGACAATGCAGTAATAACCAACGAGTAATCTAACTAACAATTCCAAAACTACTACCTTATACACACACGTGTAAAGGGATAAAGAATATGTACATAAAGATATATGAATGAGTGATGGTACAGAACAGCTTAGGCAAGATGCAGTAGATGGTATCGGGTACAGTATATACATATACATATGAGATTAATAATGTAGGGTATGTAAACATTATATTAAGTGGCATAGTTTAAAGTGGCTAGTGATACATGTATTACATAAAGATGCAGTAGATGATATAGAGTACAGTATATACGTATACAAATGAGATGAGTAATGAAGGGTATGTAAACATTATATTAAGTAGCATAGTTTAAAGTGGCTAGTGATATATTTTACATCAATTCCCATTATTAAAGTGGCTGGAGTTGAGTCAGTGTGTTGGCAGCAGCCACTCAATGTTAGTGGTGGCTGTTTAACAGTCTGATGGCCTTGAGATAGAAGCTGTTTTTCAGTCTCTCGGTCCCAGCTTTGATGCACCTGTACTGACCTCGCCTTCTGGACGATAGCGGGGGGAACAGGCAGTGGCTCGGGTGGTTGTTGTCCTTGATGAGTAAGTTAGAAACAGATCAAATTCTCATTGAATTTGCTGATGTTCTTCTTTTTTTTTTTGCCTCCACTCAGAGAAAAGTCATCCTTGAAGTTGTTGGGTTCATACAAGTAGTATGGAGCTGTGGCTTGGAGTATTGTTTCTTCATCCTACGTATTCTCAGTGAATTTGGTGCTGTTTTCTCCCCGCTATTCAGAGAAATTAGTCATTAAAGTTGTTCATATTCCACCCTACATCCTGATATTACCAGGGTATGACAACTAGATGGTGCTGTTCCTGCTATTAGGCTATATATTTCAGCGGTCTATGGACATGGCCTGACAGCAA